>NW_016690200.1:7923576-7929013 GCF_001604755.1 Lepidothrix coronata
TTTTTTCTTTTTTCTTTTTTCTTTTTTCTTTTTTCTTTTTTCTTCTTTTTTCTTTTTTCTTCTTTTTTCTTTTTTTCTTTTCTTTTTTCTTTTTCTTCCTTTTTATTTTTTCCTTTTCTTTTTTCTTTTTTCTCTTTTTTCCTGTTTTCTTTTTTCTTTCTTTTCTTCTTTTTCTTTTTTCTTTTTTTTTTCTGTTTTTCTTTTTGTCTTTTTTTCTTTTTTCTCTTTTTTCTTCTTTTTCTTTTTTCTCCGTATCACAGAGTCATCCCTGCAGGATTCAGGACAAGCCTCCCTCATCCCCCTTCTCCTTTCCTTTGCAGCCAACAGGCCGGGCCTGACCTACGAGCAGGTCCTTCGGGGCGACGTCTCCTCCCACATTCTGGACAACCTCCAGGAAGACAGGGAATACAAGGTCATCCTCTATGCCGTGCACCCCCAGGGGCCCAGCCAGCCCGTGGCCGCCCTGGGCAGGACAGGTAAGGGCATGGAAAAGCCAGGCCTTGGTGCACCTAAACCCGGTTTTAACCCAGGATTGTGTTAAATCCAAGGAATCGCCGGGTTTGAGTTGAAGGAGTTATAAGAGGTGCGATGGAATTGCTTTTATCCTGTGGTTTTAATGATGGCAAAATGAGAATATTTATGTAAGTTAAGAGTTTATTTTATGGGAATGATCAGACAAAAGAGCTTATTTTATTTATTTATTATATTATTTATTTATTATATTATTTATTTATTATATTATTTATTTATTATATTATTTATTTATTACACAATATAAACGCTAAAAATCTACTTTTTAGAGGATAATAGAGGGTAAAAGAGGAACAAAGCACGGCCTCGAGCTGTGCCAGGGCAGGGGCAGGTTGGACATCGGGAAGGAATGTTTTCCATGGAGGGAGTGCTCAGCCATTGGAATGGGCTGCCCAGGGAGGGGGTGGATCTTCCATCCCTGGAGGTGTTTAAGGACAGACTGGATGTGGCATCAGTGCCATGGGCTGGGAACCACGGCGGGGTTGGATCAGGGGTTGGACTGGATGATCTCAGAGGGCTTTTCCAACCCGGCTGATTTTGGGATTCTATGATCTATGATTAAAACACCATCATGCTTTTTTTGTCAGGACAAAGCCCCCCCAAAACACATTTTTTCTCATCTCTGACACATAATCATGGAATCACAGAACAGTTTGGGTGGGAATGGACCGTAAAGATCATTTAGTTCCACCCCTGCCATTGGCAGGGACACCTTCCACTAGCCCAGGTTGCTCCAACCTGGCCTTGGACGCTTCTCCCAGGCAGGGATCAGCAAGACAAGAGGGCTCGGTCTTCAGCTGTGCCAGGGGAGGTTTGGGTTGGACATTAGGAAGAACTTTTTACAGAGAGGGTGCTCAGCCATTGGAATGGGCTGCCCAGGGAGGGGGTGGATTCTCCATCCCTGGAGGTGTTTAAGGACAGACTGGATGTGGCATCAGCGCCATGGGCTGGGAACCACGGCGGGGTTGGAGCGAGGGTTGGGCAGGATGATCTCGGAGGGCTTTTCCAACCCCGCTGACTCCGTGATTCCATGATTCTGTGAATCTCCACACATCCACCCCAAGAAGGGTGATGTCAGAAAAACCTGACTGGACTTTTCTGGAATGAATTGACTGACTCCAGGCCAGCTCCCAGCTTATCTGTCCCATCAGACTTCCAAAAGCAGGGCGTCTGTATCCAAAAGTCGATGAACCGGGGTGGTTTTGGCATAATTAACGAGGAGACAATTAACGAGGCTCCAACAGTTGATCCTGCACGATGGCTTGGTTGGATTTGAGGTCTTGGCAGGATGGATCTATCCTGCCATGGGAGGGGGGTCTGGGATCCCTTGGTTTGCCCTCATGTTTTGCCCCCATGGGTGAGGTCGGTGCCCGGAGACCTTGGGCCTGGAGTGCTCACAGGTTGGGTTTCCACCTCTCAGGCAGGGCAGGACACCCTGGAAATCCCTCCCACGGAATCATTAAGGTTGGCAAAGCCCTCTGAGATCATGGAATCCAACCGTTCCTCCAGCGCTGCCGAGGCCACCACTGCCCTGTGTCCCTGAGTGCCACATCCACAGGGATTTGAAATCCCACCAGCGATGGGGACTCCACACCTTCCAATGTCTGACCACCCTTTCCATGAGGAAATCACCCCAAATATCCAATCTAAACCTCCCCTGGCACAACTTGAGGCCGTTTCCTCTCGTCCTGTTCCTCATTCCCTAGGAGAGGGGCCCAAATCCCACCCGGCTCCTCTTTCCCAGGGATTTCCCTCAGACAACCAAGACTGGTTCTGGTTCTCCCCACCAGAGCCAGCAAAGCCCTCCCTCTGACAAGTGGTTTTTCTTCCCTGTCCTCCTTCCAGTGAAGCTCCTGCCTGTGGAAAACCTCTGGCTGCAGAACGAAACCACGGACACGCTCCAGGCGAGGTGGAGCCCGGTCCGGGGAGCGACGGGATACAGGCTCACCTGGACATCAGCAGGTGGGATACAGGGATGGGGATGGATGCAGGGGGTGGAGAAAAGGGATCTGGGAGGCCTCCAAGGCTTTGGAAGCACCAGCACATTCGTTGTCCAGCCATGGAAAGAGAAAATCAGGATTTTGGGTGCGGAGTTCTCTGCACGCGGGGATCAACTGGCAGCTTCCAACGGAGAGTTCTGCTGTGGAATTTGGTGGAAAACAGTCCTGGATGCAACAATTCCTGCTCATAAATCAGGCTGATGGATCCACAGCCTTGTTCCATGGGATTAGTGTGGGGTTTCCTGGAGTTGGGTAGCCTTGGGAAGGGGTTAAAGCTGGGAAAACGCTCCCTCGGGAGCTGCACATCACACGGTGAGCTTTGGGATCACCCCGAGCTTTGGGGTCACCCCTCTTTTTGGAGGACAGACTGGAAGTGCCCGTGGTTATTTCTGTTCTCTCCGTGGCACTAAACTTCCCTTCATCCCCACAATCCTTGTTTTTTAGGGAGATTTGGGTGTTTGGAGCCGGATGTGAGTTTGCAGCTGGAGCTTCTTCTCCCCTGCCCTGAACCCAAACGGGTTTTTGGGGTTGTTGTAGAGTCAGAAATTCAGGTTTGATGGCATTTTTTTGGCCTTGGGAGGTGGATGTTTCCCTGGCTCAGGGCTGACATGGGATGTCAGGACACCAGGCTTGGAATAACCAGCTCATTCCCTCCTGGTTGAGGTACAAGGAGACATCTCCCACAAGGAGAGTTGGGGATGGTTTGGTTGGAGAACGGCTCCAAAAAGGTCACCAGGAGGGGGAAAAAACCTTTATGGGGAAGACATAAAACTGCTTTTATTGCTTTGCAATCCACTTCCCTCTGGAAAAAAAGTCATGGCATGCCCCAAAATCCAGCTGGTTTCCCAGTCCATGTTTAATATCTCAGCTGGGAACGGAGCAGGTGTGCCCAGCCAGGAATATTTTTGGGATAGGGACACCTTCAGATGAAGCAGGAAGGGCACATCCCTTCCAGTCTGGATTTTCTCGATCACCTGGTACCAGTTAATCCCAGTTCCAGGCGTGCTAAAATCCCAAGGGGCAGCCCACTCTGACCTCTGGATCCTCTTCCCATCCCGGGGACGTGCATTAGGGATGCAGGGATGTCGGGATCCGGGCACTTTCTGCCCATCCCAAAGCGCTGGAGGGGGTTTAATTTTATATTTCTTTGATTATTAAGACGGTGATTAAATAAATATAAACGGCCCGAGCTGTGAGAGCGGCTCCAGAGGGAGGTGGGAGAAAGGGGGATGGGGTTCAGGGAGCAGAAGATGGGAATGTGGCACCCTCCAGTGTCCGAACTGGAAAAGGCACCTTCCCCTTCCCAAAAATCCCCACATCCCGCTGCCGGCCCCTGGGAAACAGGGATTAGGCTTTAGCTCTTCTCCTGCCGCGCTGGGAGGTTTAACTGAGCCGGGTTTAGGCCCCAACAAGGACTAAATGAAAGGAGAAAATGGGTTTGAGGCATCGTTTGGCTCCAGGGGGGGAAAGGCAAGATGATCCCAGCACGGAGTCACCTGGAGCGTGGACCCTCTTTTGGGATGGCTCACACCCCCAGATATGCCCATTGGTGGGTTTTATGGGATTTATTCCCTCTATCCTGCCTTTGGAAAGAACCTTCTCCCGTTTCCTCTTCCCAAGAATTCTTTGGAAAGAACCTTCTCCCGTTTCCTCTTCCCTTCCCAAGGGAGGTCACCCCAGGACGATGGTCCTCCTTGATCCATCCCAAGGGAACCCAACCCCCTTTCCCTTCCCAGAGGGCAGCATCCAGGATGTGAACCTCAGCAGCACCTACAGCCATTACATGATCCAGGGGCTGCATCCCGGCATGGAATACACGGTCACCATCAACCCCATCTTCGGGAATGTCGAGGGACCGGTGCGGAGCGGGAACGCGACAACAGGTGAGTGTCCTGCAGGAGGGGTTGGATTGGGATCAGGATTGGGATCCAGCTGTCACAGACACATGGGGTGGGGGTCAGGCTGTGCTGGAATTTGCCGCCATCACCCCACCTCTCTTTTCTTATCCATCCCAGAACTTGGGGTGAGCTTTATTTGCCACACTGGGAATCTTTTGGGATGCGTTTCCCTGGGATGTGGCCACCAGATCTCACCAGGCTTGGAGCCAGCCCCATCCGGGTGCTCCATCCTGTCCTCATCCCATGGCAAAGCCCTTCTGTGGCCTGGGCGGGATTTGGGATAGACAGTTGTTCTCTTGAAGTCCTTCCAGGAGTTTTGGGAGACCATCCCACCCTCTCCTATTTCCTCTTCCCAAGAGTTCTTCGGAAAGAACCTTCACCTATTTCCTCTTCCCAAGAGTTCTTCGGAAAGAACCTTCTCCTGTTTCCTCTTCCCAAGAATTCTTTGGCAAAGACCATCCAATTTCCTCTTCCCAAGAGTTCTCTGGCAAAGACCACCCCACCCTGTCCTATTTTTTTGGAAGCTGTTGGGATCTGGATCCAAATGGGTGACTCTTCTCTCCCGCAGTGGCCTCGAGCACCGTCCGGATGCTGAACGTGAGTGAGATTTCCACCAACAGCCTCCTGCTCTCCTGGGATTCTGTCGCTGGAGCCACCGGCTACAGAGTGGCTTGGGGTCCTACCCCAGGTAAGATCCGTCTCCCTTCCAGCCTCAACCACCTCCAGCTCCTTCTGGAGTGCGGGAGAACCTCAGGGATGGTGGAACAGGGGCAGGTCCAACTCCTTCACCACTCTGAGCAACCTCTCCCACAACTTCAGGGCACGAAGTGAAGCCCCAGGTGGGGCTTCCAGGGGCTTTGGCAACTTGACCTGTTAAAATTCCCAAATAAACAACCACAGGAAAACTCTCCTCCCTCCCCCCAGCGCACACAGGGCTGTTACAGAATCACTGAGCTTGGAAAAGACTTCCAAGACTCTTCCAAGACTCTTCAGTCTTTATTCTCTCCT
>NW_016690200.1:7930806-7935589 GCF_001604755.1 Lepidothrix coronata
GTAATATATATAATTTAATTATATTCATTATATTTAATAACTTATAATTTAATTAATGATTCAATAAATTATATTTATTATCTTTAATATATCTAATATATATTAAATATATGTTAATATATAGTAGATATTTATATGTATCATTTATATAAGATATATTGTGTATAGAATATATATTTTTATTATATATATTTTATACATATTATATATATAATATATACTATATATATTTTATATATTATATATAATATATATTACACAATATATATTTTTATATATTTAATATATACTAAATATATGAATATATATTAGATATTAATATATATAATGTACATTATATATATTGCATATATAATATATATTTATATTTATTTTATATATATAATATATATCGTATATGACACATAATACATAATATATATTTTTATATATTTAATATATTAGGTATATTAATATGTATTAGATATTAATATATATAATGTATATTATATATATTGTATATATAATATATTATACATATTATATGTATTATATATCTTATATATATTAGATATATATTATATAAAATATATTATATATGTTACATAATATATATTTTATATATTTAATATATATTAGATATATTAACATATATTAGATATTTATTTATATAATGTACATTATATATATAGTGTATATATTATATATTATAGAATAAATATTTATTTAATATGCATTTAATATATATTAGATATTAATATATGATATATATAATATATAATATTATATAGATAATACACTCTCCAAGTGAGGATGAGGAGACACCAAGGATAAGCAAATTGAATCTTTTGGGATAAGTTTGGCCTTATCCTGATGCCGACGAGGAGCCCTGTTGGACAGGAATTTGGGAACTAACCTTGTCCTCACCTTGCAGCTCCCCTGGGCTCCGTCCCCAATTTCAGGGTGATGTCCCTCACCAGCACCAGCCTGTCCTTGGCCTGGGGGGCCACAGCAGCTGCCACCAAATTCCGAGTCACCTGGAGCGCCGTGGGAGTGGGAAAAGGTGAGCGGGGAAAGGGTGATCCCGCGATGGAGAAACTCGGTCCCGTTGGTGGCGGCTCCTTCTCTCCTCGGATTCCTGTATTTATGAAATAATCCCCAAAGCTCTAGAATGAAAGTGCAGGGATGTTCCTTGATTTGGGAGTTCCTTGATTTGTGGTTCTGTCCCTTCCAGCTTTGGGTCTTCAGGTTTTGGGAATTCCTTGATTTTGGGAGTTCCTTGATTTGTGGCTTTGCCCCGTCCAAACCTGGGGTCTTGAGGTTTTGGGAATTCATTAAATTGGGATTTTGCCCCTCCCAAATTGGGGTCTTGAAGTTTTGGGAATTCCTTGATTTGTGGTTCTGTCCCTTCCAACTTTGGGTCTTGAGATTTTGGGAATTCCTTGATTTGGGAGTTCGTTGATTTGTGACTCTGCCCCTTCCAAACTTGGGGTCTTGAGATTTTGGGAATTTCTTGATTTGTGTCTCTGCCCCTTCCAAACTCAGAGTGTTGAGGTTTTGGGAATTCATTAAATTGGGATTTTACCTCTCCCAGATTCGGGTCTTGAAGTTTTGGGAATTTGTTGATTTCTGGTTCTGTCCCTTCCAACTTTGGGTCTTGAGGTTTTGGGAATTCCTCGATTTGGGAATTCCTCGATTTGTAGTTCTGTCCCTTCCAACTTGGGGTCTTGAGGTTTCGGGAATTCCTTGATTTGGGAATTACTTGATTTGTGGCTCTACCCCTTCCAAACTTGGGCTCTTGAGGTCTGGGAATTCCTTAAATTGCGATTCTACCCCTCCCAACTTGCGGTCTTCAGATTTTGGGGGATTTCCTCGGTTTGTGGCTTTGCCTCTTCCAAAGGCTATATCCTTTGGAGGGGATGCCACCAGGGAGAGCTCAAGGCTCTGGAATATCCCTCTTTTTTTCCCAGGAAAGCAAGTTGCCAAGACCCAGCTCCTGGGCAGCAGAGTGTTGGCTCATCGAATCGACCACTTGGAGCCGGACACCCCGTACAGGGTCGGAATTCAGGCTGTTTTTGGCCGGACTGAGGGGCCAGAGGTGACCCTGACCCACCGCACAGGTGTGTCCTGGTGGGAAAACCCTCCTTGGGTTGGGATTGGAGGGTTGGATTCCTGGTTGGAGCAGCCCTGGTGATTGGTGCCAATAATCCATGGGTGGGAGTGGATGTGTCCTTCCAGCTTGTTGGGCAATCCCGGATGGATAAACACAGTTCCCAGGGTTATTTATCCACAGCCATCTCAGGAAGGGAGGAGCTTTTCTGCAGGCACCACTCGGGGTCTTCGGATTTTGGGAATTCCTTGATTTGTGGCTCTGCGATCTTGAGGATTTGGGAATTCCTTGATTTGTGGCTCTGCGATCTTGAGGATTTGGGAATTCCTTGATTTGTGGCTCTACCTCTTCCAACTTGGGGTCTTGAGGATTTGGGAAATTCCTTGATTTGGGAATTCCTTGTGGCTTTGTCCCTTCCAACCTGGGGTCTTGAGGTTTTGGGAATTCCTTGATTTGGGAATTCCTTGATTTGTGGCTCTGCTCCTTCCAACCTGGGATCTTCAGGTTTTGATAATTCCTTGAGTTGTGGCTCTGCCTCTTCCAACTCAGGGTCTTGAGGTTTTGGGAATTCCTTGATTTGGGAGTTAATTGTGGCTCTGCCCTTCTCAATTTGGGGTCTTCAGATTTTGGGAATTCCTTGATTTGTGGCTCTGCACTTTTGAACTCGGGGTCTTGACGTTTTGAGAATTTGTGGCTCTCCCCTTCCAAACTTGAGGTCCTGAGTTTTTGAGAATTCCTTGATTTGGGAATTTCTTGATTTGTGGCTCTTCCTCTTCCACCTTGGGGTTGTTCCCTCAGCCATCTCTCCCCGGTTCCTTTCTCCAGCCCCTCCTGCAGAATCCCAGCCCATCCAGCCCATCCAGGACCTAAGGGTCACCGACACCGCTGGGAGCAGCTTGAAACTCTCCTGGAAGAGGCTTCCTGGGATAACTCACTATAAGATATCCTGGGGGCCATCCAACGGTGAGTATCCCCATCCCTCGGTATCCCAATCCCCTGGTCAGGTGTGGGATGAGCCCAGAGCACCAGGAACCCCCAAAACCAGCAGTTCAGCTCAGTTGAGCCTTTCCCCAAGCTCTAGGCCGGGTCTAAGTCTACAGGGAGCAGCTGAAGCCCCAGAACTGAGCCCTGAGCCGAGTTTTAGTCTCCAACAAAGGGATCCACTGGATCTGAGCCCGGCTGGGATTTGGGAAATCCAAGCAGTTCCCTTCCAGCAGCACAGGGGACACCCTGGGGACCAACTCTCCCCTCCATGCCCAGGTCCCACAGGATCGGGGTGAGGGAGCTGCTGGAACAAGGATTATTGATCATTCCCTTGAGGAAACCTCCACCCCCAGGAGGGGGAGAAATTCCCTCTGGGAACATTTGGCTGCTCCAGGAATGTTGGGAGATCCCAACCTGCCTTCCCACAACTCCCCCCTGCTGTTCCTTGGGCTCCCTGCCCTCAGCTCCCCCCGGGGCCGATGGATTCAGGGAACATCTGATGTGGGACGTGACCTTTTCTCCCGGTGGTCCAGGAAGTCCAGGAACTCCATGGAGCCCCACAGGGCCTGGCAAACCAGGTTTTCCCTAAAAAAGGAAGATCCAGCCTCAAATCTTTCCCTTCCAGCCCAAAAAGGTTCATTTTGAAGTGCAAAAAGCCCGAGCAGAGAAACATCTCCCCCGATATTCCCACCCTAAACTGAGGGTTTAGAGGGTGTTCCCAAATTCCCTTTTCCTGCATAAATGAGTTACGGATCACTGGCTTTGCTGAGGAAGGCAAAATGACAGCATGGGGGAGTATTTTTGGATGATTCCAGAACGACACTGTGGTTTTGTTTTTTTTTTTTGGATGATTCCAAAATGACACCGGGGGGGGGGGATTTCTTTTGGGATGTCTCCTCTTAGGTGGCTTGGAATCCTCCCAGCTGGTTGGGGCAGAGGCAGCTTCCTTCACCATCCCTGAGCTGAAGGAGGGCACCTCCTACACCATCCACGTGTCCGGAATGATCCGAGGGCGGGAGGGAACCCCCGTGGTCCTCACAGCCAAAACCTGTGAGTACGGGACCATCGGATCCAAGATCCAAGAGATCCATGTTGGTGCCATTTTCATCCTCACCTCCTGACTCTTTTCCGGGTTTCCAAGAGGTTTAAACCCCACTTTTTGTGTTTCCTCTCCAGCGGGAATTCCCAGAGAGTCGCCGAGCGCTCCGGTGGCTCCGATGACACCGGATCCGAGGAGAACCCCATCCATGGCTCCCAGTAGCATGGGGGGCACTCCTCTCCCAGTGGCCACCTCTCCTCTCCCAGTGGCCACCACCACAAAGTCTTCAATGAGCCCAGAGACCCCCCAGGCCACGAGCGGCATGTCCCCACCACCGACAACTCCCCCCGGGCCCGGTGAGTTGTGTCCATGTGGGATTTGGACATGGGGGCAAAGTCAGGGAAGAGCCAAACCCCAGAAATCCCATAAATCCCCAAAACTGCTCTGAATTCCTTGAGTAGGGAGAGTGGGGAATGTCAGGGAAGAGCCAAACCCCAGAAATCCCACAAATCCCTAAAGCTGCTCTGAATTCCTTGAGTAGGGAGAGTGGGGAATGTCAGGGAAGAGCCAAACCCCAGAAATCCCCAAAAATGCTCTGAATTCCTTGAGTAGGGAGAGTGGGGAATGTCAGGGAAGAGCCAAACCCCAGAAATCCCCAAAAATGCTCTGAA
>NW_016690200.1:7938582-7940105 GCF_001604755.1 Lepidothrix coronata
TCCCCAAAACTGCTCTGAATTCCTTGAGTAGGGAGAGGGGGCAAAGTCAGGGAAGAGCCAAACCCCAGAAATCCCATAAATCCCCAAAACTGCTCTGAATTCCTTGAGTAGGGAGAGTGGGGAATGTCAGGGAAGAGCCAAACCCCAGAAATCCCCAAAAATGCTCTGAATTCCTTGTGTAGGGAGAGTGGGCAATGTCAGGGAAGAGCCAAACCCCAGAAATCCCATAAATCCCCAAAACTGCTCTGAATTCCTTAAATAGGGAGCATGGGCAATGTCAGGGAAGAACCAAACCCCAGAAATCCCAAAACTGCTCTGAATTTCTTGCGTAGGGAGAGTGGGGAATGTCAGGGAAGAGCCAAACTCCATAAATCCCACAAATCCCTAAAGCTGCTCTTAATTCCTTGAGTAGGGAGAGTGGGGAATGTCAGGGAAGAGCCAAACCCCAAAAATCCCAAAAAATGTTCTGAATTCCTTGAGCAGGGAGAGTGGGGAATGTCAGGGAAGAGCCAAACCCCATAAATCCCCAAAACTGCTCTGAATTCCTTGAGCAGGGAAGACAAGGAAGAGCCAAACCCCATAAATCCCAGGGGTGAAGGTGCCGCCTGTTCAACCACCAACACTCGGCACCACAAGAGCTTTTGGTGTTTCTTGAGTTGCTCTGAACCCCAAAAAAACCCCAAATTCTGCTTGGGGACCCCCTTTGTCACGGGAATTCTCTCTCCCCCCGCAGTCTGTGGGAAGCTCCGAGCGGACGTCGCATTCCTGGTGGACGAGTCCTCGAGCATCGGGCGGAGCAACTTCCACAAAGTGAAGGATTTCCTGTTCCGGGTCGTTTCCTACTTCCCGAAGATCGGCCCCGAAGGGACACAGGCAAGGACTTGGTTATTCCCTTTTCCTGAGGGTGTTTTTCTGCTGGATATTCTGAATATTCCCCTTTTTTGCTCATCTCCGTGCTCACAGGTTGTGGACCACGAAGTCCAAATGCTCCAAAGACACCAAAAAAAGACAGGAATTAAAATCTCTGTTTTCCCGGAGGTGTTTTCCTTCTGAATATTCTGAATATTCCCCCTTTTTTGCTCACCCGTGCAACGGGAGCAGTTCTGTGGACCACGAAGTCCAAGTGCTCCAAAAACAACAAAAAAAGACAGGAATTAAAATCCCTGTTTTCCTGGAGGTGTTTTCATGCTGAATATTCTGAATATTCCCCCTTTTTTTCTCACCCCTGTGAGTCCAAGTGCTCCAAAGACACGTGAGATACCAAAAAAAGACAGGAATTAAAGTCTCTGTTTTCCTGGAGGTGTTTTCCTTCTGAATATTCTGAATATTCCCCCTTTTTGCTCACCCCTGTGCTCACAGGTTGTGGACCACGAAGTCCAAGTGCTCCAAAGACACCAAAAAAGACAGGAATTAAAATCTCTGTTTTCCTGGAGGTGTTTTCCTTCTGAATATTCTGAATATTCCCCTTTTTGCTCACCCCTGTGAGTCCAAGTGCTCCAAAGACACGTGAGATACCAAAAAAA
>NW_016690200.1:7942110-7943238 GCF_001604755.1 Lepidothrix coronata
TTTCTTCATAATTTTATAAATATTTCTTCATTATTATATAAATATTTCTTCATTATTTTATAAATATTTCTTCATTATTTTATAAATATTTCTTCATTCTTTTATAACTATTTCTTCATAATTTTATAAATATTTCTTCATTCTTTTATAAATATTTCTTCATATTGTATAAATATTTCATTATTTGCCTCTAGTCGAAGGGTTTTTTAACAAAATTCTTGCCTTGTTCCCTCAGCCCAAAAATGGGCCCTGTCCTGTTTCCGTGGTTTCACTGCCCAATTTTGTTGCCCAAATCCAAACTCCTCAATAATCCAGGAAATTCAGATACTTTTTGTATTTAAAAAGTTATTTAAAAAGCAGCTTGTTGTTAAAAAACTTCTTTAAAAAGAAGAGGGGCAGCAGTTCCTGGGAGGACACTTCATTCCCTGAATGAAATTAAAATTAAAATTAAATTAAATTAAAATTAAATTAAAATTAAATTAATTTAAAATTAAAATAAAATTAAATTAATTTAAAATTAAAATAAATTTAAATTAAATTAAAATTAAATTAAACTAAATTAAATTTAAATTAAATTAAATTTAAATTAAAATGAAATTAATTTAAATTAAATTATACCAGTTGCAAATGGGGCTGACGAAAATACAGGAATTTTCCTGGCGTTGGGACTGGGGAAAGCAACTTAATTCCTAATCCTTTCCTCTGATCCTCCTTTTCTATGGAAGTTGTGTCAATGGAAATCCTTCCATCCTTTTCTGGGGGCTTCTGAACCATTTCAGTCCTTGGGAAGAGTTTCTTTGTGAAAATTCCCTGCTCCTTTCTGAAGAAACTGGGAATTCCCTGGATTTCTTTTCCCCCCCCAAAAAGTGTAAGAAAAATGGCTTTAAACTTTAATAATGTTTTTTCTAAAATTATAAGAAAAACGCTTCGAATCTCAATAATTTTTTCCCCAAAAATTATAAGAAAAATACTTCAAATCTGAATAATTTTTTCCTCAAATTATAAGAAAATGTCTTCAAATCTGAATAATTTTTTTCCCAAAAAATTAAAAGAAAAATGCTTCAAATCTCCCAAAAAATTATAAGAAAAATGCTTCAAATCTCCCAAATAATTTGTTTTCCCCCAAAA
>NW_016690200.1:7944144-7945581 GCF_001604755.1 Lepidothrix coronata
CCACAAGGATTCCCGGGAATATCAACCAACCCTGCTCGGGTGTGGAACTTTGTTCCCACCCTCTGCTCCAGGCTGGAAAGGTGAGATCCCACAAGGATTCCCGGGAATATCAACCAGCCCTGCTCGGGTGTGGAATGTTGCCCAAGGATGATCTTCCCTGGGGCAAAATCAGGATTTAGGACAACGGGTCTCAACACAGGTTTAAACACAGATTTAAACACAGGTTTAAACACAGATTTAAACACAGATTTAAACACAGACAAAACACAGGTTTAAACACAGGTTTAAACACAGATTAAACCACAGGCTTAAACACAGATTAAACCACAGGCTTAAACACAGATTAAACCACAGATTTAAACACAGATTAAACACAGATTTAAACACAGACAAAACACAGATTTAAACACAGATTAAACACAGGTTTAACCACAGACAAAACACAGATTAAATGCAGTTTTAGACTAAACCACCGACTTAAACACAGGCTAAACCACAGACTAAACCACAGATTTAAAGACAGACTAAAACACACATTAAACCCAGATTAAACACAGACTTAGACTTAAACACAGACTTAAACACAGGCTAAAACACAGGCTAAAGCACAGATTTAAACACAGGCTAAAGCACAGCTTTAAACACAGACTAAAGCACAGATTAAACCCAGATTAAACACAGACTTAGGCTAAACCACCGACTAAACCACCGATTTAAACACAGAGTAAAACACAGATTTAAACACAGCCTTAGACTAAACCACAGACAGGCCTCCCAAATTTGAGTGGGAGCTCCCAAAAATCCCCTCCCTTCATCTTCTCTTCCTCTTCCTCATCTCCTCTGCCCCTTTATCCCCCCTTCTGGAATTCCCAGGAATTCCCAGGGGGCTTGAAGAGACCCTGCCTTTGTGCCTGTTGGACTCGAGGGAGGGCGAGTGGGGATATTAAAGGATGTTAAAGCTCCTGAGACCTGTTGGAAGTCGGTTTTTGATCCCTAATCCGAGCCCAACTCTGTCCCCAGGTTGCCAAAAAGGAGGCCACGGAGCCCTTTGGTGACACGGAGACCAAGGCCCAGGATCCTGATCCATCCTCAGCCCAACCACACTCCCAAAAAGAGCAGGAGCCTTGCGGGCCTTGGTGTTCCCAGGTGAGAATTCGGTTCTCGGGGGGTGGACATTTCAAATAAAAAGAGGCTTTAAATGATTAGTCTTTAAATAGAGTTGAAATAAAGAGACTTTAAATAGACTTGAAATAAAGAAAAATGGTCTGAGGAGACGAAAAGATCTCCTGGGTGGGCAACTCGGCCTCTTTCTTTCGTTGCACGAGACAAGGAGTGTTTAAGTCTGTGTTTAAGTCTGTGTTTAAGTCTGTGTTTAAGTCTGTGTTTAAGTCTGTGTTTAAGTCTGTGTTTAAGTCTGTGTTTAAGTCTGTGTTTAAG
>NW_016690200.1:7948305-7956859 GCF_001604755.1 Lepidothrix coronata
CCCTCCCAACCAGAAATTCCTTCCCAATATCCCATCTAGCCCTGCACCCTGCCACTACACCCAACTAAATTACTGGAATTAAGGAAGAGCTCCAGCAAAGAATCCTCTTGGGATCTTCCTGGTTGGATTTTGAAAATCAGGCCAAAGGGAACAAACGTGTTTTATGTGCATGCTCTGGAATTTTTGGGGATGTTCCCAAGCATTCCAGGAAGAGTTTGAAGATCCAAGGCAGTGACTTTTCCATGCTGTTTCTTTCCCTACCTTTAGGGACTCCCTGGGAAGGATGGAATTCCCGGGCTGCCGGGCAGGCCGGGCCGGGTGGGTCCTCCCGGTCCCCCCGGAGTCACGGTGGGTGTTTGTTTGGACTGACTTTGTCACAGTGTCACTTAGGAGGGAGGGTGGCCCTCAAATACCTCCCTCTCCCTGTTTTCCAGGGTATTCCCGGCGTCCAAGGCGATGTTGTGAGTATTTGGAATCATGGAATGGTTTGGGTGGGAAGGGACCTTAAAGATCATCCAGTTCCAACCCCAACACCTCCCACTATCCCAGGTTGCTCCAACCTGCCCTTGGACACTTCCAGGGATCCAGGGGCAGCCACAGCTTCTCTGGGAAATCCATTCCAGTCCCTCCCCAGCCAGCAATTCCTTCCCAATATTCCATCTAACCCTCTGGCAGTGGGAAGCCATTCCCTGTGTCCTGTCCCTCCAGGCCTTGTCCCCAGTCCCTCTCCAGCTCTCCTGGAACCTCTTTAGTCCCTGCAAGGGGCTCCAAGGACTCTGTGGCCCCATTTGGAACTGGAATTTGGGGCTGGGCTCTGCCAGGAGCATCCAGAGCTTTGTTTGTCCACCTGTATCCAGCATTTCCCTTGACTGGGAATGATTAAGCTGGAGAGAGACTTGGAAGCACTGAGGGTGGATCCTAAACCCCCTCATTTCTGAAAATCATGGAATGGTTTGGGTGGGAAGAGACCTTAAAGTCCATCCACTTCCAACCCCAGGAACACTTTCCACTATCCCAGGTTGCTCCAACCTGGCCTTGGACACTACCAGGGATGGAGCATCCATGGTCTTGTGGGTGATTTCCTGTTTAACCTTCAGAATCTACTTCTAATTCCAGGGATCTCCCGGCTATCCGGGCCCGGCGGGGCCAAAAGGAGACAGAGTGAGTTTCATTCCCGGGTTTTATTGGGAAAAAAAAGCTATTTTGGAGCTCTGATCCCTGTTTTCCAAGCACTTCCACAGTGATCTTTGGTGAACATCAACTTCTAAGCCGGGTCTAACTTCTAATCTTCACCTGGGGGACTTCTCCTTCAGTTTTCCAAGGAGGAATTTTCTGTCTTTGTGGAGAAATCCCAGGACTTGGCACATTTAATTGGCTGTTCCCAGAAGGAGGTGGGACTTGGATGGGTCCTTCTTCCCACCCGAGTTTCCACCAGGAACAAACCCGTTGTTCCTGCATTTGGGGCATCAAAATGTTTGGATATCCCAAAAATTCTTCTTATCCTTCCCTTTTCTCCCAGAGCAATCCCAGGAGCTTCTTATCCTTCCCCTTTCTCCCAGTGCAATCCCAGGAGCTTCTTATCCTTCCCCTTTCTCCCAGTGCAATCCCAGGAGCTTCTTCTCCTTCCCCTTTCTCCCAGTGCAATCCCAGGAGCTTCTTATCCTTCCCCTTTCTCCCAGTGCAATCCCAGGAGCTTCTTATCCTTCCTCTTTCTCCCAGTGCAATCCCAGGAGCTTCTTATCCTTCCTCTTTCTCCCAGTGCAATCCCAGGAGCTTCTTATCCTTCCTCTTTCTCCCAGTGCAATCCCAGGAGCTTCTTATCCTTCCCCTTTCTCCCAGTGCAATCCCAGGAGCTTCTTCTCCTTCCCTTTTCTCCCACTGCACATTCCTGCTCCTTCCCTGCATCCCCCTGATCTATCAGCATGACTGAAAACCGGGAATGGATCCTGCTGAAATCCAACCTCCTTTTTTTCCCCCCCCTCTGGAATTAATTTTCTTCCAAGCCAACAAACAAATCCCGTGTCCTGGCCACGCGGTTTTGCTGCCAAAGGAGATGGTTTGGGTTTAACTTTGCTTTCCCTGCTGATGGAATCGCCCCTAAATCATCAAATTCCCGGATTTCCCAACGTTTCCTCCCACCTTTGTCCGCAGGGTGAGCCGGGATACGTCCTGGGAGGAGTGGAGGTGATTCCCGGCCGGAATGGGCAGCCGGGCCCCCCTGTGAGTATCAAGCCTGGAGGAGAAGCAAAAGGAGAGATGGGAGAGATCCCAAATCCCTTCCCTCTCCTGGTTTTCTCTCGTTTCAGGGACCCAAAGGGCAGCCAGGTGTTCCTGGGGCGGCAGGACCACCGGGATCACCAGGAATGCCGGGACCACCGGGGCCTCCAGGGATCTCCATCAAGGTGAGAGAGGGGGGTTGAGCCTTGATGTGCCCCAAGAAGAGGGGACCTGACCCCAAATCCTGCAGGTTGAGGTGTCTGGACCCCTCTGCCTTCCCATGGGGGTGGGAATTTTGGGTTTTTGGGCTCGTCAGGCCCCAGGAGCGTTTTTTTTATGGGATGAAGTTGGGAGAGGAACCTCTTGAGGTTCCACATCCCAGGTTGATTGTCCTTGTCCTTCGTGTTTCAGGGCAAACCAGGAGATGCAGGAGCCAGGGTAAGTCCTGAGGTTCGCCTTGGTGATGATGAAAAGCCCCTTTTTCCTCATTATTTCCACCAAACTTCCCGAAAATCCATGGAAATCCGCCAAGTGAGAGTGTGCTGTGCTCCCTGCAGGGCCCTCGGGGGAGGAGCGGCCTCAAGGGGGACAGAGGAGGCCCAGGAGAGCCGGTGAGTGGTCCAGGGATGGCTCCAGGAGCTTGGGAAGAGCTGCCCAGCCACGGTGGGAAGGGGGTTGGTGGCCTTGGAATGTCCTCCGGAACGAGGGGTGGGTGTAGAGGGACAATTTCTGCTGCCAGATCTCCTGCTCTTCCTCCTGGAATGGAGCTGAGTGTGACCCTTCTCCTTCCCAAATCCCACCTCTCCTGGGGTCAGGAGCTCAGGAAAATCCTGGGACAGATCCAGAGGAAGGAGAGAAGGTGGGACAGCAAACCAGGCAGCAGATTTCACAGAATCCCGGGATATTCTGAGTTGGATCCACAGGGATCATCACCCTGAGCAAGAGAGGTGGTTCTTCCCAGAAGAAGTTCCACAGGGATGTTTGGGAATGTGGGAGGTTGGAGCTGAAGGGGAGAAAAGAGAATTTAAAAGGTTCAGGGAGGACTAGATAAGAAATAAAAGATAAGAAATAAAAGATAATAATAAATAAAAGATAATACTAGTAAGATATTTAGATAATAATAAAAGAAAAGAAAATTTGGGAAATCCCTGGATTACAAAAGGCTCAAACCCGAGGGACTACTGAGGGATCATGTCCATGTCCTGTTCCTGCTCCTTCCCAAGTTTCCTGTTCCTGTCCCTCATGATCCATGGGGCCTTTTTTCATTCCCATTTCCATGTTGTGGAGCTGTATCCCATGGATCAGCCCTTTCCACGGATTCTCTTCCCATCCAAGCCAACACCTCTTTATTTTCCCTTCCTCAGCAAAGCCAGTGATCCGTAAGTCATTTATGCAGGAAAAGGGAATTTGGGAACACCCTCTAAACCCTCAGTTTAGGGTGAGAATATCGGGGGAGATGTTTCTCTGCTCATGTTTTTTGCACTTCAAATTGAACCTTTTCGGGCTGGAAGGGAAAGATTTGAGACTGGATCTTCCTTTTTTAGGGAAAACCTGGTTTGCCAGGCCCTGTGGGGCTCCATGGAGTTCCTGGACTTCCTGGACCACCGGGAGAAAAGGTCACATCCCACATCAGATGTTCCCTGAATCCATCGGCCCCAGGGGGAGCTGAGGGCAGGGAGCCCAAGGAACAGCATGGGGGAGTTGTGGGAAGGCAGGTTGGGATCTCCCAACGTTCCTGGAGCAGCCAAACGTTCCCAGAGAGAATTTCTCCCCCTCCTGGGGGAGGAGCTTTCCCCAAGGGAATGATCAATAATCCTTGTTCCAGCAGCTCCCTCACCCCGATCCTGTGGGACCTGGGCAGGGAGGGCAGAGCTGGTCCCCAGGGTGTCCCCTGTGCTGCTGGAAGGGAACTGCTTGGATTTCCCAAATCCCAGCCGGGCTCAGATCCAGTGGATCCCTTTGTTGGAGACTAAAACTCGACTCAGGGCTCAGTTCTGGGGCTTCAGCTGCTCCCTGTAGACTTAGACCCAGCCTAGAGCTTGGGGAAAGGCTTAACTGAGCTGAACTGCTGGTTTTGGGGGTTCCTGGTGCTCTGGGCTCATCCCACACCTGACCGGGGGATCAGGATATCGAGGGATTGGGATACTCACTGTTGGCTGGCCCCCAGGATATCTTATAGTGGGTTATCCCAGGAAGCCTCTTCCAGGAGAGCTTCAAGCTGCTCCCGGCAGTGTCGGTGACCCTCAGGTCCTGGATGGGCTGGGATTCTGCAGGAGGGGCTGGAGAAAGGAACCAGGGGGAGATGGCTGAGGGAACAACCTCAAGGTGGAAGGGGCAGAGCCACAAATCAAGGAATTCCCAAATCAAGGAATTCTCAAAAACTCAAGACCCCAAGTTGGAAGAGGCAGAACCACAATTAGCTCCCAAATCAAAGAATTCCCAAAATCTCAGGATTCCAGGTTGGAAGGGGCAGAGTCACAAATCAAGGAATTCCCAAGTCAAGGAACTCTCAAAACCTCAAGACACCAAGTTTGGGAGGGGCAGAGCCACAAATCAAGAAACTCCCAAATCCTCAAGATCCCAAGTTGGAAGGGACAGAGCCACAAATCAAGGAATTCCCAAATCAAGGAACTCCCCAAACTCCAAGACCCCAAGTTTGGGAGGGGTAGAGCCACAAATCAAAGAATTCCCAAATCAAGGAATTCTCAAGAACTCAAGACCCCAATTTGGGAGGGGCAGAGCCACAAATCAAGGAACTCCCAAATCAAGGAACTCCCAAAATCTCGAGACCCCAAGTTTAGAAGGCGGCAGAGCCACAAATCAAGGAATTCCCAAAACCTCAAGACCCCAAGTTTGGAAGGGGGCAGAGCCACAAATCAAGGCATTCCCAAATCAAGGAATTCCCAAAACCTCAAAACTCAAGGCTCAGGGCTCAGTTCTGGGGCTTCAACTGATCCCTGTAGACTTAGACCCCGCCTAGAGCTTGGGAAAAGGCTTAACTGAGCTGAACTGCTGGTTTTGGGGGTTCCTGGTGCTCCGTGCTCATCCCACACCTGACCAGGGGATCGGGATACCGAGGGATCGGGATACTCACCCCGGGATATCCCGTGGCAAACATTTCCAGAGGGAATTTCTCCCCTCCCGCTTCGTGGGGAGAGCTCCGAAGCAGATTTTGGGGAGGGGACAAAACGCTCTGGGACAGCTTCGGGAAGCGGCTTTTCCTGAGAATTCCGCGCTTGCCTCGCAGGGGACGGCGGGAACGGGAATTCCTGGCGCTCCAGGCTCCAAGGGGGAAGAAGGAGAGCAGGTGGGTCGGGAATTTTGCGGCAAAATTTGAATTTAAAGTCCCCCTGGAGGCTCCAGCATCTCCAAAGTCTCCTCCAACACCAGGATTTTTCCTGGAAGGTGAATCTCCTGTGGGAATGTGGAGAAGAGGGGAAAATGTTGGGATTTAAACTCAGAGCTTTCCCCGTTTCTCCCGTCGTTTCCAGGGGCCGATGGGACCTCCGGGAGCACCAGGACCAAAGGTAGGCACTGAAATCCCGAATTCCTGTCCCTGGTTTCAGGTGCCAAGGGAGTTTTTTATCCCTAACCATCGTCAGGGGCTGTGGGAATCAGGGAATCGTGGAATAGCTCGGTTTGGAAGTGACTTTCCAAGGTCAAGGAGATCTTCAACTGGTCCTTTCCAACCCAACCCCGACCCTTTTTTTTTTTCCTCAAAAAAGCAAAGAAAGGGGATAATTTTACACACCAGCACTTCCCTGGACTGTGGAATTCCGACTGCAGAGACCTGGGATAGGGTGGGAAGATGGGATATTTTAATAAAATAATATATATTTTAATAAAATAATAAATGCCACTTTTGCAAGACCCCCCCCTAGAGAACTGTAGAATTTCACCCCAAAAGTGGTTTAGGAGGCAAATCGTCTCCCACCTAAATTTGGGAACGCCTCCCTCCGAACATTCCAGGCCCGGATTCCACTTTCCAGCAGGGAAATTCCAACCCTGTGAGAGGTGATCCCTCATCCTTGATGGATTTTCCCTGGGATGGGACCGCCCCGCGCTCCTGGTAGTTGGAAATCAAAGCTTTCCCGGGCTTGGGAATTCCCATTTTTCAGCCAAGAGCCCTGTCTGGAAAAAATATCTTGGAATTAGTGGGAAAACTGGAGGCTGAAGAGCTTCATCCTCCTCTCCCTCCCTCTTCCTGGGAGAGTCTCCCAAAACCGGGAGCAAAAGCGTGGAATCTCTCTTGAATCCGGCGGGATTTTTGGTGTCTTCCAGGGAATTCCAGGAGCTCCGGGGCAGAAGGGAGAGCAAGTGAGTGAGACAGGAAGAGGGAGCAGCTCAGCTGGGGGTATCCCGACTTTTTCCCAGCTGGATCCCAGCTCTTGGAAGCTCAGCTTGGTGGGTGAAACCACCGGGAATGTCCTCGAGCTCGGCGTCTCCTCCGATCCGCCTCGCGCTTCCCAGATGAGTTGGGAGCGGTTTTAAGGGAAGGACGGAGGGGGAAAAACAAGGAGAAGGAAGTTGCTGTCACCCCACATTCCTCTGATGTCCTTTTTTCCTTGCAGGGAAACCCGGGAATTCCAGGTGCTCCGGCTGTGGGGGTAACTATGAGCGGGATCACAGACCTTGAGTCACCCCCATGGAGCAGGAGGGATGCATCCCAGAATTTCAGGAATAACCCACAGGCCTTTTCCATGATCTTCCAGCCAACTCCCTCACTCCAATCTTCGTATTCCCAACCCTTCTTTGTATTCCCAGCCCTTTTTTTTCTTGGTATTCCCAGCTCCTCCTCAAAGGAGCTTCCTGGAAAATCCTTCCCTGGAAAATCCTACAGGGTGACACGAGAGTGCAAAATTCCACCTTTTTTGGGGTTGTTGGGAAAGTCATCCAGTTATTAATCAGGAAAAAAAAAACACTGGGAAACTTTAAATTCCCATTTTCTCCCGTGGATCACCCACGGAATGGGAGCAGGACGAGGAGACGATGGAATCACTTCTCCAGGCTCTGAATTTTCCCCAGATCGATTTCCAGGGAATATTTATTACCCAGTGGGGTTTTTTTTTCCAGGTTTTCCAGCCCTGAGGCAAAAAAAGGGGGGAGAAATTCCCGCACGAGGGAAAGAAAAGACCGGATTTGGATGACGAAGTTGTTGGAGATCATTCCATGTTGGTCTTTTTTTTTCCAAGTAACAAAAAAATGGGAGAAGGGAATGTTTTCCTTGTGCTCCAGGCCTGTCCCTCTGATCCAGCTGCTCCTGGAGCTGCTCTGGATCCTGCTGGAGAACCCTCAGGGGTGTCCCATCCAATTCCAACTGGACTTCCATCCGGGAATGGGACCACCCTAAGGGACTGGGAGCGCCTCCAGTGTCCTGGAGGATGTTTTTGGAGGAGCAGGAATTCCCTGTGGGAAGGTCTGGGTGTGTCACCCAGAGCAAGAGAGGTGGTTCTTCCCAGAAGAAATTCCACAGGGATGTTTGGGAAGGGGTTGTTGGCCTTGGAATGTCCTCTGATGGGTGTATAGGGACAATTTCTGCTTCCAGAATTCCTGCTCTTCCTCCTGGAATGTGACCCTTCTCCTTCCCAAATCCCACCTGCCCTGGGCTCAGTGACCCTTCTCCTTCCCAAATCCCACCCTTCTCCTTCCCAAATCCCACCTCCCCCCCGGGAAGGAAGAGCAGGAGGACGTTTGGACGAGCAGGAATTCCCAGTGGGAAGCTCTGGGAGCGTCACCAAAAGCTCTTTCCTGGGAGGGGTCGTCGATCCCCGGAGCCAAAACCTCCGGCGGTTCCGTGGGGGATTCTTCCCGAGCTTCTCCTGGTAAATCCCAAATTTTGGGAATTTTGGGGGGTTTGTGGAGCCCTTTCTGGGTTTCCTATCCCATGATAAGGCTGAGATTCCTTTGCCCGGGAAAACAAGGAACACGGAAGGGAGATCCTTTTTTTTCTTTATCCCAAAGAAAATCTGGGATTTCTCTTCCTCCTCAGGTTTTGGGACCTCCAGGCAAGAAAGGGGCCAAGGTGAGTTCATTATCCAGGAACTGGAAGTGCCCGAAATGTCGGGATCTGCGCCTGGAAAAGGGAATGTTGGGCCATGGGGGGGTTTATTAATCCTATTTTTCTTGGGATTGCTGGAAAAGAGAGGTTGGAAAAGCGGGAATAATCTGATTCTGGCGGGGGGGGGTTCCGGCTTTTAATCACATTTTGGGACTGGGGTGGTTTTTCCAGCCCTGATTTGTGGGGAAATTTGGGATTTCCTTGTGCTCTTTTCCCAGGAAAAGAAGTATAACTATAATTGAAATTATAAAATTATTATATACGAAATTATAAAATTAT
>NW_016690200.1:7961522-7962606 GCF_001604755.1 Lepidothrix coronata
TGGGAAGGGGAGGATTTAGGGGGAAAATCAGGAGGTAAAGAGAGAAAATCAGGAGGTTTAGGGACAAAATCTCTGTGTCAACTCCATGCAGAGGAAAAAATGTGGGAAGGGGAGGATTTAGGGGGAAAATCAGGAGGTAAAGAGAGAAAATCAGGAGGTTTAGGGACAAAATCTCTGTGTCAACTCCATGCAGAGGAAAAAATGTGGGAAGGGGAGGTTTTAGGGGGAAAATCAGGAGGTAAAGAGAGAAAATCAGGAGATCTGGGGACAAAAGGTCTCTTGTGAACTCCAGGCAGGTAAAAAAATGTGGAAATGGGGAAGTTTTACGGGGAAAATCAGGAGGTTAAGAGAAATAATCAGGAGTTTTGGAGAAAAAAATGTCAGCTCCAGGCAGGGGGAAAAAATTTGGAAAATGGAGTGTTTAGGGGGAAAATCAGGAGGTTTAAGACCTCGGGACACCCCGTTTCCCCCCTCTCTGGTTTTCCTGCTGCTGCTATTCCAGTTATTCCCCCTGTGTCCTTGTTGCCCTGGCACTGATGGTTTGTATTCCTGCAGGGAAATGTGGGTTTGTCTGGAAAACCGGGTCAGAAGGTGAGTCCTGGGGGGAGGAAGAAAAGCTTTGTTCCCTGTGAGGGTGGGGAGGGGCTGGTGTCTTAAACCCTTCTTATCCCCACCTTGGCCAACTTGGCTCTGGAAAACCTCTCCAAGCACAGCCAGGGAAGACCTTTCTCCAGTTCCAAGGGCTGGGTTATCCCTGGATATCAAACGGAAAAGGATCCCTCTTAATAATCCCCTCACAGAAACATCAGGACTGGCTTCTGGAAAACTGGTTTCTTAAACCCTTCTTATCCCCAGCTTGGCCAACTTGGTTTTTGGAAAACCTCTCCCAGCCACAGCCAGGGAAGACCTTTCTCCGGTTCCAAGGGCTGGGTTATCCCTGGATATCAGGTGGAAAAGGATCCCTCTTGATAATCTTAGGATCCGAGCAGGTGTCCCCTCACAAAAACATCAGGACTGGCCTCTGGAAAACTGTTTTTTTAAACTCTTCTTATCCCCAACTTGGCTTTTGGAAAAACTCTCCTAA
>NW_016690200.1:7963692-7964206 GCF_001604755.1 Lepidothrix coronata
TCTGGAAAACTGTTTTTTTAAACTCTTCTTATCCCCAACTTGGCTTTTGGAAAAACTCTCCTAAAGCACATCCAGGGAAGATCTTTCTCCAGTTCCAAGGCTGGGTTGATCCCTGGAATAGGAGCACCAAGGAAGTCACGGAAAAAAAAACAAGGCCGCGGCCTAGTCGGTGATTTCCCGCCAAAAGCTCTCGGTCTGTGGAGAAAATTAGGAATAAAAATCTCTTTCGTGGCTGGAAATGTAATCCCAGAGTCCCCAACTTCCCGGGAAGCCCCGGGAATGATGGAAAAGCGGGATGTGCTGTGCCGGAGGTGGTTTAATATCACGGCTTCGAGATATTAATCCCCTCCGGGGATTAAATTCCAGGAATTTAACCCCCTCGACCCCCCCGGGCAAAGAATTCCACGTTAATTAATTAAACAGCAGCTGGAAAATCCAACCCCTTGTTTCATTTTGAAGAATTTATCTCGTTTATCTTGAATGATTTATCTAATTTATTTTGAAGAATTTATCT
>NW_016690200.1:7964886-7966446 GCF_001604755.1 Lepidothrix coronata
TCCCTGGGAATGGTGGGTGGGTTTGGTTCTCTCCCTGAACCTGCTCCAAGTGCATTAAAATCAGGGATAAAATCGGGGATAGAATCAGGATCCCCAAGGAATGTTGAACTTGGATGGAGGAATATTTTAAAACTGCTTTTCCCTCTCTTTTTCAGGGAGAAGCTGGGGAACCAGGAGTGAGAGGAATCAGGGTAATAATTATTGTAACTGTTATAAAAAATATTATGATTGTTATAAAAATTATTAGAATTATTATAGAAATTATTATAAAAATAATTATTATTCTAAAACTATAATTATGACTAAATATAATTATTGTAAAATTTATTATAATTATTATAAAATTTACAATTGTTATAAAAATATAATTATGGTAAAATATAATTATTATGAAATTATTATGATGATAATAAAATTATTACAATGGTTATAAAATTATTATAATTATTAAAATAATTGTACAATAGTAATTATTATAAAAAATTAATTATGATAAAATATAATTAATATAGATTTATTATAATTATTTTGTGGTTATGATAAAATCATTGTAATTGTTATAAAATTATTATTAAAGTTATTATAAAAATAGTAATTGTTATAAAATTATAATTATGATAAAATATAATTTTAATAAAAACTATTATAATTATTATAACAATTATTGTAATTGTTATAAAATTTTTATTTAAATTATTATAAAAATAATAATGTTATAAAATTATAACTATGAGAAAATATAATCATTATGAAATTATTATAATTATTATAAAAATATTATGATTTTTCTAAAATTATTATAATAATTATGAAAACAATTATAAAATTATTATTATAAAAGTATACTTGTAATAAAATATAATTATTATGAAATTATTGTAATTATTATAAAATATGGATTATTATAAAATTATAATTCTTATTAAAATACAATTTTCTCGAGATTGTTATAATTATTAAAATTATTATTAAAATAATAATTTTTATAAAATTATAATTCTGCTAAAAAGATAATTATTATGAAATTGTTATAATTATTATAAAAATTATAATAATAATAATTATGAATTTATAATAATTATCAAAATCATAATTATTATAAGAATTAAAAGTTATTATAATTAGTATTTTAATTATAAAAAACTGAGCACCAGGGGAGGCTCAACTTCTGTCCAGGAGAGGATTTTCCTTCTCCATCCCACTTGGGAATCCCCACTTGGGAACATCCCGGGGCAAGTATTCCTCCCCTGGGTTAAAAAAATGACATTTTTCTCCTTTCCTTCCCTGATTTTTGATTTTTCTGCCCAGGTTTTATTCCTGATTTTTTTTCTCTCTGTTTCTGCCCTTGCAGGGCCCTCCTGGAATCCCAGGACGACCCGGAGAACGAGGAATGAAAGGAGACACGGGACAACCTGGAAAGGATGTAAGGAATTCCCTGTGGGAATTTCCACAGGATGGGCTTGGGGCAATTCCAAAAAAAAAATTGGATTTTATTTCCTGCCTTGAAGTTTGCAGGGTGTGGAAAAAAAACCCCCATCCTCCTCTCCTGTGGAGCGGGAT
>NW_016690200.1:7969582-7972352 GCF_001604755.1 Lepidothrix coronata
AAGCTCTAAAACCTTTGGAAAACACTGGCCCGGACCGGATTCATTGTCAGGGTTTCCAATGCTTGGTGTTCCCAAAAACTCTGTGAGGAAATTCCCTAAAGAGCCCAATCCCTGAGGAGCAGGAAAATGAGGATAATGAGCTCATTCCTAATGAAATCTCAGAGGATTCCCAGGCAGGGGAAATCCAGGGAAATCCAGATTTCCCGAGCTCATCGTTCATCCATCAGATCCTGAGATCCCTTCCCACAGCTCCTTCTTATCCTGCTTCTCCCTCCCATTCCCAGGGAATTCCAGGAGACAAGGAAGAATCCATAGGTTTGCCCCTTCCCATTAAGATTTTTGCCTGAGGGAGAGTTAATTTAAGGGATAAAACGTTGAATTTCTCCTCTCCCTGTTTTTTTGGGGGATGGTGTGTCTCCACAGGGGGAGCCTGGACTGCCTGGAATTCCTGGAAGCGTGGTGAGTTCCACCCATTTCTGCTGATTTTTGGATCTCAGCCCCATTTTTGGGGATTTTTTTGCCTATTTGATCTCTTGTCTCTTGTTTATCCCATTCCACCTGAGCTCTGGAATATTTGGGAGCGGGACATGAAGAATCCAAGCACCTCCTGCTCCCTGAAAAACTGGGAAGAGCTTTTTGTTCCAGGGTTTTTTTGTCTATTTGGGCTCCTGTTCTCTTGTTTATCCCACACTCCTTGAGCTCTGGAATGTTTGGGAGCAGGACACAGGGAATCCAAGCACCTCCTGTTCCCTGAAAAACTGGGAAGAGCTTTTTGTTCCAGAGGTTTTTTTGTCTATTTGGGCTCCTGTTCTCTTGTTTATCCCACACTCCTTGAGCTCTGGAATGTTTGGGAATGGGACATGAAGAATCCAAGCACCTCCTGTTCCCTGAAAAACTGGGAAGAGCTTTTTGTTCCAGGGTTTTTTTTGTCTATTTGGGCTCCTGTTCTCTTGTTTATCCCTCTCTACTTGAGCTCTGGAATGTTTGGGAGTGGGACATGGGGAATCCATGGAAAAGCTTCTGGTGGTGCCTCTCTTCCCGTATTCCAGGTCTTTTCTCCCAGACCTCCCAACCTGCTGTTGGAAACCACACAAATTTTTTATCTCAGCTCCATTTTTTGGATTTTTTTGTCTATTTGATCTCTTGTCTTTTGTTTATCCCACACTTCTTGAGCTCTTGAATAATTGGGAGCAGGACACAGGGAATCCAAGCACCTCCTGTTCCCTGAAAAACTGGGAAGAGCTTTTTGTTCCAGGGTTTTTTTGTCTATTTGCACTCTTGTCTCTTGTTTATCCCGCACTCCTTGAGCTCTGGAATGTTTAGCAGTGGGAAATGAGGAATCCAAGCACTTCCTGTTCCCTGAAAAACAGATTTTTCCCTGTTTTTTTTTTTTCCCAGATAACTTCCCTGGAGAACATCCTGAAAGGAGACAAGGTAAGACCTTGAGCTCTTCCGAGGGTTGGAAGCTCCATGTGGGATTATTTTTCACATCTCCTGTATTTTCACTCCTTTTATGAGTCAAAGATCCCCAGAACAGTCTAAACCTCCTGATTCCCCAAAGAAAATTCCCACTTCCAACCACAAAAATCCTCCCAGTGCATCGTTTTTGGATGATGGGTGGGACAAGGTGAAGTTTTCCTTCCAAACTTCACATTCCTGCAGGGAAAAACTTGAGGGATTTTCAGCCCAGGAACCAGAGGGATCCATCCCACGCTCCATTTCCCTGACTGCTTTGGGAAAACAGGGAATAAGATGACTTGGAATGCTGGGATAACTCCAGTTTGTGGAAGACAAAGAGCTTCCAAGGAATGTGGGTCTGGAATCTCCCAAACCCCACTTAAAGCTCCCAGGCCCGGCTTTTCCAAGGAAACGATGTTGTTCCATCAGCCAGGCTGGGATTACAAGGAAGTGGAGGCAGAGTTGGGTTGGGAATTCCATTATTAATCCGAGGAGGAGAAAGGAAAAGCGGGAAAATTCTCGGGAATATGAGCTGTAGGTCGAGTGAAGAGTTAATGGAAAAATGGGAATGAGCAAGATCCAGGGAAAAGCTCCTGGTCCACCTGGAAAAGATGGTGTTAATTTGGGGCCAGCACGGACCAGGACACAAGGAATGCTGGAATGGATGAGGAATGGATTCCTCATCCAGTGGGAATCCATTCCAGCATCATCACCACCGGGAATTTTAGAAGGGACAAAGAACTAACACACATTCCTGCTCCTTCCAGGGGGATCCCGGCAAGGACGGATTGAGAGGGGAAAGAGGCCCCCCAGGCCCAAAGGTACGTCCTGGGTGTTGTGTCCAGAGGGGGAAAAACCCCCATTCCAAGCTTTTCTGACCCCCTCCAAGGGGGTTGGGTTTTCTGGGATGGGCTCCCAAACCCGTAGGAGGAAAAATGTTGTCCAAGGAACGGAATGGGATCGAATTCCGAAGTGTTGGGAGCTTTTTTTCCTTCTCTCCTTCCTTCCTGTGAGCTCAGGAAGGGCTGGAAGGAGGAATGGCTTCAGGCACCACACACATCCTGGGGTCTTTAGAGGGGGGGACCAACCCCTTCCCAAAAAAGGGGAGGGAAACGCTGCGGGAAGTGGGTACAGGTGGATCTTCTGATGGGCAGGAGATCCAGGGCTCTGGAGAGCCGGACTTGGCCAGGTGACATGAACAGGCTGTGCCTCAGACATTCCCAGTCCAGCCAGTCCATCCCTCCATGGTGGCTCAGACATTCCCAGTCCAACCATTCCATCCCTCCATGGTGGCTCAGACATTCCCAGTCCA
>NW_016690200.1:7973909-7977146 GCF_001604755.1 Lepidothrix coronata
GATTTGGAACTGGAATTTGAGGGGGGTGCTGTGCCAGGAGCATCCAGAGCTTTGTTTTCCCTCCTGGATGCAGCATTTCCCTTGGCTGGGAATGGTTAAGCTGGAGAGAGACCTGGAAGTGCTGAGGATGGAACCTGGGAAATCCATCCCAGCCCTTCCCTGCTCTCCCAGCCAAAAACTCCTTCCCAACATCCCACCTAAACCTCTCCCCTTTCAGTTTTAACCCCCTGGAGAAAGCTGGGCTGGAAGAGACTCCTGGCTGGCCCGAGGATCCGGGATCTTCGGAAAAGCTGGAGGGATCCCGGGGGGGGTTGGATTTGCCTGGAAGGAAGGGTTTGGAAGTGGCCAGTGAGGAATTGTTGACTTCTCAGTCCATCCTGGTTGAGAAAAGGCCACCAGGTTGGACAGAACACGCTGGAGAGGGGTGGGAAAGCCATTGGGAATAATCCATCGGATCCAGGTCATCAAATGTGGGAATCCTGCCAGCTCAGGTTGGTCCTGGCCACAGCAACCCCCTTCTTTTGGTGTCACAGGATCCTCTGGGCTTGGATCCTTTTCCCAGTGTCCTGGGCAGTCCTGAGGGGCCAGGAGAAGCCCAGAGCCTGGAGCTGGAACCTCTGGAATTGCCGGAGTCCGGAGGAGTCTCCAAGGTGAGGATAAACAGCGGGACACACGGAGAGATGAAGGGTTGGGGTTTTTTAATGTGTCTCTCAATTCAGGAAGGGAAGGGGGCTGGGAAGGGTCTGGAAAAGTCCTGAGGGAGCTGGGGGGGCTCATCCTGGGGAAAAAGAGGCTCAGGGGGGACCTTCTGGCTCCCTAAAATTCTGTGGAAGGAGGTTGGAGCCGGGGGGGGGTGTCGGACTCTGCTTCCAGGGAACAAGGGACAGGAGGAGAGGGAACGGCCTCAAGCTGTGCCAGGGGAAGTTCAAATTGGATATTAGGGAAAATTTCCTCATGGAAAGGGTGGTGAGGCCTTGGCAGGGGCTGCCCAGGGAGGTTTGGAGTCCCCACCCCTGGAGGTCTCCCAGGAAGGCCTGGATGTGGCACTCCGTGCTCTGGGCTGGGGGACAAGGTGGGCATCGGGCACAGGGGGGATCCATGGGCTGGGAGGGCTTTTCCAACTTAAATAATTCTGGGAATTGTCTCTGCTGCCCTGGCAGGGAAGGATCCGATCCTGCTGTTGGGATGGATTGAGATTGTCCAACAGAGGAGTCCACGCTGGGGCTGCCGGAGCTCCAGGAGTGTTTGGACAACGCTCTCAGGGACGGGGTGGGATTGTTGGGGTGTCTGTGCAGGACGATCCTTGGGGGTCCCTTCCAACTCAGGATATCCCCCAGGATTCCAGAGCTTGAGTAACCAGACCAATTCCCAGAGACAATCAACTCACCTGCAACTGCAGTTAAGATAATCAAGTCCTCTGCAATTGCAATTAACACCTCATTTTTATGGGAATTTGGAATTTATTAAGTTAAGGCTTCATCTCCACGCTGGGCCCAAATTCCTGGCACAGCTCCAGGAGTGCCATCAGAGGGCTGTATCCAGGTCACCTCCCAGAGCTGCAGGAGGATCTTCATGGATCTTAATCCAGGAGGATCTTCGTGGATTTTAATCCAGGAGGATCTTTGTGGATCTTAATCCAGGAGGATCTTTATGGATTTTAATCTGTCCCTTCTGGACAGGCCTGACAAGAGATAACCCAGGAAACAGCCCCTGGTGCTTTTCTCATCCTCTTTTTAGGGCATCCAAGAAGTGTCTCCACTCTCCAAAAACCCTTCCTGGCAGGAAATGTTGTCTCTCCAACTGGAGGCCCAAGAGCTTGTGGGATATTTGGGATATTTGGAACCACAGGGATGTTTGGAAGTGTCTCCTGACGGGTTTATCTCCCTCCTTCCGCTATCCCAGGTCGTTCCAAACCCCATCCAACCTGGCCTTGAACACTTCCAGGGAGGTGTAGACACAAGAATAGACTTTTTTAACCTTTCCACGACCCAAGAGACGGGTTAGAAACCCGGGAAAAAAAATTCCCTCCTTTTAATTACGGATTCAGGGATTAATTAAGGAGATGCCGACACGTGGAATCCGGAAATCTTATTTTAAAAGGGATTTTGGAAAGGAAAAAAGGGGCTGGGAGTTGACCAGAAAGGTGGGATGTGCCTATGGATAGATGATTTGATCCTCATGGACTGAGCTTTGAGTGACCTGCCCTCTCCACCTGCGTTGTATCCATTCGTTTTTCCAGCCTTTTAAGGCAGAATCTGGGATAATGTCAGGCTTGGGCACCCTGGCACACGCTCCAGAATTACTGATTTTTGGCGTTTTTCATCCAGAGTTTTGACCCAAAAAAAAAGCAGGAATTTCACTCGTTGGTCTCCACAGGGTCCACCTGCTGGTGATTCTCAGCCTGGGCACCAGTTCCTGGGAAACCCTCCTGAATCCTTGGAGAAAACGCCCGAGGAAAGACAGGAGGAGAGAGACTCGAGAGGGACAAACTCTTCTCTCCTCGGGGTAAGAAAATTCCTGGTCAGGGACTTGAAATTCCTTTTCCATTTGAACTGATTCCGATTTTCTTGGAATTTCGTTGCAATCCGGAGTTTTGCCCCCGTTTTCCTGCTCAGGTTGGAGAAGGGATAAGGATCAATGGCAGAGCTTGGGAAAGGGCCTCGCTGTCCCTCCTCTGCTCTGGGAATTCGTGGAATTGTACTGTCACTTGTCACCCTCTGCAGGGCTTGGCTGTGCCCCCACCGTTCCCAGAGGATGATCTGCAAGGAAACCAGTCCCTGGAGATTCCTGAGCCCTTGGAAAAGACGGAGGAAGCACAACCACAGCTGGAGGCCAGCCAGGTATGTGTGTCCCGGGATTCCTGGGCAGTGTGGGGATGAGGGAGGGACCGGGATGGACTGGGATGGACGTTGAGTCCTGGGGGAGCTTCCGACACATCCCTGGAGGACACCAGGGCTGGGACATGGAAGGACTGGGATGGACACTGAGCCCAACAATCCCTGGAGGACACCAGGGCTGGGACATGGAAGGACTGGGATGGACACTGAGCCCAACAATCCCTGGAGGACACCAGGGCTGGGACAAGAAAGGACTGGGATGGACACTGAGCCCAACAATCCCTGGAGGACACCAGGGCTGGGACATGGAAGGACTGGGATGGACACTGAGCCCAACAATCCCTGGAGGACACCAGGGCTGGGACAAGAAAAGAACTGGGATGGACATTGAGTTCAGCAA
>NW_016690200.1:7978830-7981060 GCF_001604755.1 Lepidothrix coronata
GGACAGGGAGTTTAAAACATCCCCCCTGACAAGGGAATTCCTTTTCCTTCTTGCTTTCCATGGATAATCCCCAGATCCTCAAGTTTCCCTGCACAGAGTTAATCCTTTACACCCTGGGAGAAGATCCATATTATAAAATTTCCAACCTAGTTGGAGGGTGTATCCAGGCTGGAAATGGGAATTATCCCGGCTCAGCTGATGGACAATAATTTGTGATTGTTTTCCGAGCCCTGATATCCCATTTCCCCTCTTTTTTCCTGCCCTCCTGGGCCCAAATCCTGCTCCAAACCCAGCACCCTCCAGTCTGACCCTCTCCTGGTGGATGGAGGGAACGCTCTCCTTGGAAAAACCCAGAGCCAGGACACCAACAGCCCTAAAAAGGGACCAGGAAAAAATATCCCTGGAATGTTTCCCGGCAGCTGCTGGCACATTATTTTTTTAGGAATAGCAACTCCAAGCGTGGCGAGTGAATCTCGCTCTGATTCAGGGAATCTGGGAAACACTCGATCCCGTTCCCATCCCTTCCTACTTTTCCTGCCTCTGCCAGTTCCGCTCGGAATTCCCGGAGCTGGAATGAGGGAATGTTCCTTCCAGCGGCCACAAGAGGGCTCCCGGCACAAACACAAACACACCGCGGCCGTGCCAGGAGCATCCAGAGCTTTGTTTTCCCTCCTGGATCCAGCGTTTCCCTTGGCTGGGGATGGTTGAGCTGGAGAGAGACCTGGAAGTGAAGGGGATGGAGCCTAAACCTCCTAATTTCTTGGAATCATGGAATGGTTTGGGTGGGAAGGGGCCTTAAAGATCATCCACTTTCAACCCGAGGGACACCTCCCACTATCCCAGGTTGCTCCAATGCGGCCTTGGACACTTCCAGGGATCCAGGGGCAGCCACAGCTTCTCTGGGAAACCCATTCCAGCCCCTCCCCACCCTCCCAGCCAGCAATTCCTTCCCAATATCCCATCTCTCCCTGCCCTCTGGCAGTGGGAAGCCATTCCCTGTGTCCTGTCCTTCCAGGCCTTGTCCCCAGTCCCTCTCCAGCTCTCCTGGAGCCCCTTCAGGCCCTGCAAGGGGCTCCAAGGACTCTGTGGCCCCATTTGGAACTGGAATTTGGGGCTGGGCTCTGCCAGGAGCATCCAAAACTTTGTTTTTCCTCCTGGATCCAGCATTTCCCTTGGCTGGGGATGGTTAAGCTGGAGAGAGACCTGGAAGCACAGGGGATGGAACCTAAACCTCCTAATTTCTTGGAATCCTGGAATGGTTTGGGTTGGAAGAGACCTTGAAGATCATCCAGTTCCAACCCCAGGGACACCTCCCACTGTCCCAGGTTGCTCCAACCTGGCCTTGGACACTTCCAGGGATCCAGGGGCAGCCACAGCTTCTCTGGGAAATCCATTCCAGCCCCTCCCCACCCTCCCAGCAGCAATTCCTTCCCAATATCCTATCTATCCCAATATCCTCTGGCACTGGGAAGCCATTCCCTGTGTCCTGTCCCTCCATCCCTTGTCCCAAATCCCTCTCCAACTCTCCTGGAGCCTCTTCAGGCCCTGCAAGGGGCTCTCAGCTCTCCCTGGAGCCTTCTCTTCTCCAGGGGAACATTCCCAGCTCTCCCAGCCTGGCTCCAGAGCCAGAGGGAATCCAGCCCTCAGCGCGTCTCCGGAGCCTCCTCCGGACTCTTTCCAGCAGCTCCACCAGCAAATCCCAGGATCCTCATTTTCTCGGGAACTTTGTAACACTGAAACAACCCCCCCAAGTTTTTTAGGACACCTCAACCCCCCCCCAGCACGGCGGGATCTGCACCCCAGGGGTTGGTGTGGAACCCCCTTTATCCCGAGGAGGAAGAGGAGAAATCGGGATCCCAAGGCAGGGAAACAGCGGGAATGAGCCGGAGCCGGTTGTTTTCCCGGCAGCAATCCCGGATTTTACCTGTTCAAAGGTTCCTGGGGCCCTGGCAGCCCATAAAAACCCTGGAGCTTCATCCCACGGGATGCAATTTGTGCCTGACAGGAGTTCATCAGGGAGGGAAATGAAGGGCTGGAAAGGGCGGGATGAGCCCAGGAACGGATCCTTGAATATTCCAGGATCACCCCCCCAACAATTCCAGCCTCCCCCATCTCCCACCTGCTCCTTTCCAAACTTAATTCCTATGAATTCCCCTTCATTTCCCTCCCTTTCTCTTGCTCTTTTTCCTCTTTCTTCTTTCTTACCATAAACATTTTTCATTTTACTCCC
>NW_016690200.1:7981487-7987169 GCF_001604755.1 Lepidothrix coronata
CCTTCATGCCTTGTCCCAAATCCCTCTCCAGCTCTCCTGGAGCCCCTTTAGGCCATGGAAGGAGCTCCAAGGTTTCCCTGGAGCCTTCTCTTCTCCAGGGGAACATTCCCAGCTCTCCCAGCCTGGCTCCAGAGCAGAGGGATCCAGAACTATGAAATCCCAGGATTGTCTGGGTGGGAAGGGACCTCAAAAACCTCCAGTGCCACCCCTGCCATGGGCAGGGACACCTCCCACTCTCCCAGGTTGCTCCAGCCTGGCCTTGGACACTCCCAGGGATCCAGGGGCAGCCACAGCTTCTCTGGGAAATCCATTCCAGCCCCTCTCCACCCTCCCAGCAGCAGTTCCTTCCCAATATCCCACCTATCCCTGCCCTCTGGCACTGGGAAGCCATTCCCTGTGTCCTGTCCCTCCATCCCTGTTAATATTTTTGACATTAGTATTAAATATTTCAATTTAGATAATGGAGAAATTTAAATACATCAACAGAAATAAATTCAGATAAATTTCAATTAATCGGTTCTGATGTTAATGGTCTTCATATTAATTAATATTAATATCAATTTAATGTTGATATTGTTTAATTGCACAAACAGAAATAAATAAAATATTAATAACGTTATTAATGTTAATATTAATTGAATTTTAAGAATTAGTTAAGAACACTTATTAATAATTATTAATATATTATTGGATATTATTAATAATTAATTTCAACAATGATAATGATAAATAATTTTAATATCAAATAATATTAATTAATATTATTTTCATCTTAATAATATTAATATTAATTTAATAGTAATAATATTTTAATATTATTTTAGTATTAATATATATTTTCCTCTTCTCACAGGAAAACCGGGATTCAGGGAACGGCTCCGCATTCCCGAGGCGCATCCGGACCAGGAGATCTCCCGAGGAACACACGGAAAAAATCCCGTTTCCCAACCCTGTGGAAGATCCCGGAGGAGCCAACGCCCCTTTCCCGGCGGCTCCGTCTCCCATCCGTCCTCCCGGAGCTCCGGGAGCTCGGAAATTCCCGGCGGGATCCACGGTGAGCGTCAGGATGAACCGGGAAAGGTGGGAGTGGGAAAATTAGGGATAAATATTCCCAAATAAAACCCCGGAAATCCCTCTTTTTTTTACGGCGGATCCCTCGGGATCTTCTGCTTGGAAAATCAGAGTTCATCCAGGAGGGAATAAAAAAAATCTGGGATAACTGAGATTTGTGCCCTGAGATATTTGGGGTCAGATCCAGGAAATTTGGGGTCAGATCCAGGAAATTTGGGAGATGATAAACTTTTCCTAAACATTCCCTGGAACGCCCGGACGGTCCCGTCGGACTTTAACGCGACATTCCGGGATGGAAAAAGGGCAAGGAGTTGGTTTTTATGGAATTGAAGAGGAAAACACTTATTTATATGGATATAAATATGGATACAGGTGTTAAGGGAAGATAAGGAAGGGTTAAGGAGGGAAAATCAGGAATGATTTTCCCTGGAATGAGTCTCTCGGAGTGATCCTCAGCCTGCATTCCCGGCGGGAATGGCAGCACTGAGCTGGGATATCTGGGAGCATGGAGGCTGCTCCATATCCAGCCAGGAGCCCTTCCGTGGGATTCTGGTGATCCCTGGGAACCTTTTCCATGGGATTCTGGTGATCCTTGGGAACCCTTTCCATGGGATTCTGGTGATCCTTGGGAACCTTTTCCATGGGGTTCTGGTGATCCCTGGGAAACCCTTCAGTGGGATTCAAATGATCCTTGGGAACCCTTTCCATGGGATTCAGGTGATCCTTGGGAACCCTTTCCATGGGGTCCTGTTGATCTCTGGGAACCCTTTCCATGGGGTCCTACTGATCCCTGGGAACACTTTCCGTGGGATTCTGATGATCCCTGGTCTGGTGATCCCTGGGAATTCCCTCAGTGGGGTTCTGGTGATCCCTGGGAACCATTTCCAGGGAGTTCTGAAGATCCACGGGAACCCTTCCCACGGGATTCTGCTGATCCCTGGGAACCTTTTCTGTGGGGTTCTGGTGATCCCAGAGAACACTCCTCATCCCTGGAGATTCCATGGGATTCTGGTGATCCCTGGTCTGGTGATCCCTGGGAACCCTTTCCATGGGGTTCTGATAATCCCTAGGAACCCTTTTCATGGGATTCAGGTGTTCCTTGGGAACCCTTTCCATGGGATTCTGGTGATCCCTGAGAACCTTTTCCATGGGATTCTGGTGATCCCAGGGAACCCTTTCCATAGTGTCCTGCCAATCCCAGGGCACACTCCTCCTCCCTGGATATTCCTGCAGCCTCCCCACTTGCTTCCCAACCCCTCCCTCCCCCGAGGAGTCTTTCCCACATTTCCCTCTCCTCTTTCCCATTCCAGGCGTATCCAGGCCCTCCCCATCCCAGGAAAATGAAGGTACAGCTCCCAATCCATCCTCCTCTTCCCCGGGAGGAGGCGGCTGATCCCGAATCCCAGCACATCCCATCCATCCCGGCACATCCCGGTTTTTTTTTCCTTGCAGGAGGAGGGAACTATCCCGGCAGATCCCCCTTCCCGGGGCCAAAAGGTCGGTGCTTTAATTACAGATTTAATGGAAAATAGGGATGGATGGAAATGAAAATATGGGAGAAATGGGAATAGAGGATACAGAGAAATGTTGGATAAATAGGAATTTATAGGAATATGGGAGAAATAGAAATTTATATAAATAATTGGTAGTTATAAATATAATATAAATAATATTATATAAATATTATATGATATAAATAATATAATAGAAATATAATAGAAATATAATAGAAATAATATTATATGATATAAATAATATAAATATAATAGAAATAATATTATATAAATATAATATAAATATATAATATATAGAAGTATAGGATAAATATGAATTTATATAAATATACAGTAAATATAAATGTATAAAATAAATATATAATAAATATTGATATAGGATAATTATAAATTTGTACAAATATATAAAAATATAAATAGAGAATAAATATAATTATAGGATAAATAGAAATTTATAGAAATGTAGGATAAATAGAAATATAGGATAAATAGAAATTTATAGAAATGTAGGATAAATAGAAATCTAAGATAAATAGAAATTTTTTAAAAATGTAATCAATAGAAATAGAGGATAAATAGAAATTTTATAAAAATAGGATAAATAGAAATATAGGATGAATAGAAATTTATAGAAATATATCATATAAATATAAAATAAATATTAATATAGAATAAATATAAAGTTGTACAAATATACAATAAATATAAATATAGGATAAATATAAATTTATACAAATATCAGAAAAATATAAATATATGATAAATAAAATTGCAAGATAAATAGAGATTTATATAAATATATAATAGAAATATATAGTAAATAGAAATATAGGATAAATAAATGTATATTAAATATAAATTTATACAAATATAGAAAAATATAAATACATAATGAATATAATTATAGGATAAATATAAATTTTTACAAATATAGGAAAAATAGAAATATATGAGAATAGAAATATATAATAAATAGAAATTTATTCAAATATATGATAAATAGAAATATATAATAAATATAGGGAAAATATAAATTTATACAAATATATGTTAGAAATATAGGATTAATATAAATGTATATTAAATATAAATTTATACATATATAGGAAAAATATAAATATATAATAAATATAATTATAGGATAAATAGAAATTTATATAAATATTGGGTAAATATTAATATATGATAAATAGAAATATATAATCAATAGAAATATAGGATAAATAGATATTTATATCGATATAAATTTGCAGTTGAAGGGATGATTCCCTGTTGTTTTCCAGGGAGAAACGGGAGCTCCCGGAATCCGCGGGGACAAAGGAGAAAAGGTAGAGATAGATGGTGGTTTTCCCAGAATTCCCTGTGCTCAGAAGGTCTGGAAAGGGAGAGGCAGCTGGAACATCCCGATGGAAACTGGGATTGCCACATTCCCACCTTTATTCCCAAACCTCTTCCCTCCTTCCGGCAGTCGCTGCCACACTTGGGAATAATCCATAATCTTGGAGGTGAATTCCAACCTAAATCATGGAATGATCCTCTTCCACCACTCTAAAAATCCAGGGAGGGCCTTTCCTGATTTTCTGCTGGATCAGGAAAGACAAGGAAATGCAGGGATGGAAAAAAGGCCTCAAAAAGCCCATTTTCGGGAATGTTTTCGGCAGGAAAAGGTTGAGAGGGATCCATAATCTTGGAGGTGAATTCCAACCTAAACGATGGAATGATCCTCTTCCATGAGTCTAAAAATCCAGGAGGGGCTTTCCTGGTTTTCTGCTGGATCAGGAAAGACGAGGAAATGCAGGGATGGAAAAAAGGCCTCAGAAAGCCCAATTTTGGGAATGTTTTTGGCAGGAAAAGGTCGAGAGGGACCAAACGGCAGCTCCGGGGTGGTGGGACACGGATTTTCAGGAGAAAGGAAGACCAGGAAGAGGGAAGAAGGAAGGGAAGGAGGGAGGGAGAAGAAGTTCTGGAATGTGAATGGATTTGTCTTGCAGGGACAGCCCGGAGAGGCGGGAAAACCCGGAGAAAAGGTGAGTTCTGGAATTCCCACGGGCTGCAGGACAACATTTCTATTTATCCTATTTTTCTATCTATCATATATTTGTATAAATTTATATTTATCCAATATTTTTATTTATTACTTATTTCTATTTATCACATATTTCTATTTATCATATATTTATATTTACCCTATATTTCTATAAATTTCTATTTCTCCTATATTTCTATTTATTATCTATTTCTATTTCTCCAATATTTTTATAAATTTCTATTTATTCCATAATTATATTTATTATATGTTTATATTTTTCCTGTAATTATATAAATTTCTATTTAATATACATTTCTATTTAACCTATATTTCTATCATATATTTGTATAAATTTTGTATTTATCCGATATTTTTATTTATTAAATATTTCTATTTATCACATATTTCTATTTATCATAGATTTGTATTTACCCTACATTTGTATAAATTTCTATTTCTCCTATAATTATATTTATTATATATTTATATTTTTCTGTATTTGTATAAATTTCTATTTCTCCGATTATTTCTATTTATTTTATATTTCTATTTATCCTGTATTTCTATAAATTTCTATTTATCCAATATTTGTATTTATTTCATATTTCTATTTATCATATATTTACCCTATGTTTCTATAAATTTCTCTTTCTCCTATATTTCTATTTATTATATATTTCTATTTATCCTATAAATATATTTATTATATATTTATATTTTTCTGTATTTTTTAAATTTCTATTTATCCTATAATTATATTTATTATATATTTATATTTTTCCTGTATTTGTCTAAATTTCTATTTATCCTCTATTTCTATTTATCATCTATTTCTATTTATCCCATATTTCTATACACTTCTATTTATCCTATAATTATATTTATTATATATTGATATTTTTCCTGGTGATTCCCTGTTTTTTTTTCCCAGGGCTCCAAAGGGGACACGGGAGAAGAAGGTCAGAAGGTAAAAAACGGAGTTGGATGTCTCTTCTCCCACTAGGAATTTCCCTCCTGCTCCCCTTTTCCCGTATCCCTTTTCCTCCTCATCCTGTGGAACGGTGTCCA
>NW_016690200.1:7988130-7991339 GCF_001604755.1 Lepidothrix coronata
CTTGGGATCAGCTCCAAAGGACCTGGTTGTCCAGGGAGCACCATGTGGCTCTGGGATCCCTTGGGATCAGCTCAGAAGGTCCTGGGTGTCCCGGGAGCACCATCTGGCTGTGGGATCCCTTGGGATCAGCTCTGAAGGATCTGGTTGTCCAGGGAGCACCATGTGGCTCTGGGATCCCTTGGGATCAGCTCAGAAGGTCCTGGGTGTCCCGGGAGCACCATCTGGCTGTGGGATCCCTTGGGATCAGCTCTGAAGGATCTGGTTGTCCAGGCAGCACCATTTGGTTGTGATGGACCCACAGGACTAATCCTGGACTAATCCTGTTTTTTTCCTCACCTTCTATCCACAGGGAGAACCAGGAATTGGGTTCAGAGGTCCCGTTGGTCAGGCTGGGCCACCTGGATTTAAGGTGGGATATTCTTCTCTTCCAGGTAGGATCTCACTTGGGGAGGTTTTTTTTGGGATTTGTCTCTCTTTAGCCTTTGTTTTCCACCGCTGGGTGTTGGAAAACAAAGGCTTTGGAGCTGCAGCTGCAGGGATAAAGCACCAAAGGCAGGAAGGGAAGCCTGGGAAGGCAGGAAAGGCAGGAACACCATTCCATGGGATTGGGACAGAGGGAATGTCCTGTGTCCTCCAAAGGGCCTTTTCAAAACCTTAAGGTCCAGAGGATAAATATCATGGAATCACAGAATGGTTTGGGCTGGAAGGGACATTTCGAGGTCATCAGTGAGCTGGATCAGGCTGGGAAAAAATATCCAGGGAATTGTGGGCTCAGCTCGGTTTCAGTGATTCCTTGGGATGTTCCAGGTCTGGAGGGCTTGGATTCCTCTCCGAAGGTCTGCAGGGTTTGGATTCTCCTGAAGGTCTGGAGGGTTTGGATTCTCCTGAAGGTCTGCAGGGTTTGGATTCTCCTGAAGGTCTGCAGGGCTTGGATTCACTTCAGCTGGATCAGGCTGTGAAATAGGGCTGTGGAAAAATATCCAGGGAATTGTGGGCTCAGCTCAGTTTCAGTGATTCCTTGGGATGTTCCAGGTCTGGAGGGCTTGGATTCCTCTCCGAAGGTCTGCAGGGTTTGGATTCCCCTGAAGGTCTGCAGGGTTTGGATTCTCCTGAAGGTCTGCAGGGTTTGGGTTCTCCTGAAGGTCTGCAGGGTTTGGGTTCTCCTGAAGGTCTGCAGGGTTTGGGTTCTCCTGAAGGTCTGCAGGGTTTGGATTCACTTCAGCTGGATCAGGCTGTGAAATAGGGCTGTGGAAAAATATCCAGGGAATTGGGGGCTCAGCTCAGTTTCAGTGATCCCTTGGGATGTTGAAGGGTTTGGAATCCCCTCTGAAGGTTTGCAGGGTTTGGATTCTCCTGAAGGTCTGCAGGATTTGGGTCCTCCCTTACGGGCCAGGACTGGAAGGGGTGTGTGAACTCAAGGAGACACCCCAGGCTTCCTCCTGGACTTTTCGAGGGACACTTAAAATCCCACCTAATCCCCAAAATTCCTTGTGATTCGCTCCACAGGGCGAGCCGGGAGCCCCGGGACCTCCAGGAGCTCAGGGCATCCAGGGCATCCGCGGCAACGCCGGAATTCCCGGATCCCAGGGGGACAGAGGGGCTCCAGGTCTGCCTGGGATGCCGGGACAGAAGGTGAGGGGACACCACAGGTTGTGTTTGTCACCTCAGGGTGGGAATCCAGGTCTCCAGATCCCGATTCCACACGGGGTGAGGAAAAACAGGAACAAATCCTTGCAAAAGGAGAGGGAACAGCATTGATGGGATCAAAGAAAGGAAATAAAGAACAAAATAAAGGCCCCAAAATGTGGGGCAGGGGGACGTCCCTCAAGATGAAAGAACCCCAAAGCAGTGGAGCTCCAACCAAATCCTTGGTTTTCACCTTTGAAATTTAATTCTGTTAATCAGAATCTCTTGTATCCAGGTCCATGGAGAATTCTGGATCTTTGAGACTCTTGGATCCAGATCCATGGAGAATTCTGCATCTTTGAGGCTCTTGGATCCAAATCCATGGAGAACTATGGATCTTTGAGACTCTTGGATCCAGATCCATGGAGAATTGTGGATCTTTGAGGCTCTTGGATCCAGGTCCATGGAGAATTGTGGATCTTTGAGACTCTGGGATCCAGATCCATGGAGAATTGTGGATCTTTGAGGCTCTTGGATCCAGGTCCATGGAGAATTGAGGATCTTTGAGGCTACTGGATCCAGATCCATGGAGAATTGTGGATCTTCGATATTCCTGGATCCAGATCCATGGAGAATTCTGGATCTTTGAGGCTCTGGGATCCAGATCCATGGAAAATTCTGGATCTTTGAGACTCTGGGATCCAGATCCATGGAGAATTGTGGATCTTTGAGGCTCTTGGATCCAGATCCATGGAGAATTGAGGATCTTTGTGTCTCCTGGATCCAAATCCATGGAGAATTTAGGATCTTTAAAGCTCTTGGATCCAGGTCCATGGAGAATTCTGGATCTTCGAGGAGGTGACTGGGAAGAACAGGGGTGTTGAGCACCGCGGTGTTGGGATCAGGCACCCTCAGGAACAGAGGGATCAATGGATAAGTCTCTTTTTAGGGATGGGGGGCATCAGCATTCCTCAGCCGAAGGTCCTGGCGTGGCTGGAATTTCCTCTCCTTGAGGCTCTTCCTCCTCCTTGGGGAACGCCCAGAGCACCAACTCCTGCCTTTTATCCAGATGAGGGAAAGCAGGACCTTTCCCATCAACGTGTTCTCCTCTCCAAGGATTTTGTTTTCCAGGGGGAACGCGGGAGGAGAGGCCGGAATGGAATCCCTGGGCCCGCGGGAGCGTCGGGATCGCCGGGAAAAGAGGTGAGTTTGGGACATTTTGCCGGTGCCTGGGGGAGAGGTTGAGGTCCTGGTGGACATCCAGCATCCTGCTTTGGGTGTCCTTTTGGGTGTCCTTTCACCCCTTTGGAGCGCTGGGAATGGAAGGAATTGAGGGAGGTCACCGGTGGTGTCCCCAGGGATCAGTGCTGGGCCCAGTCCTGTTCCATGTCTTTATGGATGACCTGGAGGAGGGGATGGAGGGAACCACCAGCACATTCCAGGTGCCACCAAGCTGGGGGAGTGCTGATGTGCTGGAAGGCAGGAGGGCTCTGCAGAGGGCCCTGGCCAGGCTGGATCCATGGGCTGATTCCAAGGGGCTGAGGTTCCCCAAGGCCAAGGGCCGGGTCCTGCCCTTTGGCCAC
>NW_016690200.1:7992376-7994625 GCF_001604755.1 Lepidothrix coronata
CCTCCAGGGACGGAGAATCCCCCACTTCCCTGGGCAGCCCATTCCAATGGCTGAGCACCCTCTCTGGAAAGAATTCCTTCCTTTCCAACCCAACCGATTCTGGGATTCTGTGATTCCATGACTTGGAAAGCAAAGTCCTCCTATTTTGTTTTCCTTGTCCTCCAGGGGATTCCCGGGACACCTGGACCCAAAGGCAACAAGGTCAGTGCCAACCTCCTGGGGTGGGAATGGGACATCCCGCTGCCCTTCCTGGCTCCTTATCCCAGTCCCCATCCAGCCATTCCATCCCCAGTTCACCTTCATTCCCTCCTTCCCTGTGGTTGCCGGAGGATCCTCTGGAGCGAGCAGGAATCCCATGGAATTGAGTTTCCAGACTCTTCCTGTGACCAAACTCGGGAATTCTGGGATGGGGTGTCTTTGCTCCCGGTGTGACCTGGGGGGGTTCTCTGCTCCACAGGGAGAATCCGGCGTCGGAGCCTCCGGCCCCAGAGGTCCCCGTGGAATTCCTGGCCCTCGGGTAGGTCCCTCCGGAAAAATTCCTGGCTTGGCTTCCTGAATCCAAGCCCTTCCTTGGTCCATCACCTCCCGGTCCCACATCCAGGGCTGATCCCAGAACCTCTTTGGCCTGGGAATGTTCATTTTCCTCCTGCCCCTGGAGAAGTTCTGGTCTCCTTCTGGCCAAGACCCTCTGGAGTCACATTCTCTGGAATTCCTGGAGTTCCCGGCGGGATGGTTTGAGGAGCTGGGATCTGAGGGTGTGTGGTGGCCATCAGTTGGCCTCTCCATCCTTGGAATTCTGGATCTTTGAGGCTCTGGGATTCAGATCCATGGAGAATTCTGGATCTTTGAGGCTCTTGGATCCAGATCCGTTGAGAATTCTGGATCTTTGAGGCTCTTGGATCCAGATCCATGGACAATTGAGGATCCATGGAGAATTGAGGATCTTTGAGATTCTTGGATCCAGATCCATGGAGACTTCTGGATCTTTGGATCTCCTGGATCCAGATCCATGGAGAATTGAGGATCTTTGGGGCTCCTGGATCCAGATCCATGGAGAATTATGGAACTTTGGGACTCTTGGATCCAGATCCATAAAGAATTGAGGATCTATGAGACTCCTGGATCCAGATTCATAGAGATTTCTGGATCTTTGGGACTCCTGAATCCAGGTACATGGAGAATTGTGGATCTTTGAGGCTCTTGGATCCAGATCCATGGAGAATTCTGGATCGTTGCGGCTCTTGGATCCAGGTCCATGGAGAATTGAGGATCCATGGAGAATTCCTCAATTCTCTTTGAGATTCTTGGATCCAGATCCATGGAGAATTCCTCAATTCTCTTTGAGGCTCTTGGATCCAGATCCATGGAGAACTGAGGATCTTTGGGGCTCCTGGATCCAGATCCACAGAGAATTCTGGATCTTTGAGACTCTGGGATCCAGATCCATGGAGAATTCTGGATGTGTGAGGCTCTTGGATCCAGATCCATGGAGAATCCTGGGTCTTTGAGACTCCTGGATCCAGATCCATGGAGAATTCTGGATCTTTGAATCTACTGGATCCAGATCAATGGAGAATTCTGGATCTTTGAGGATCCAGATCCATGGGGATTTCAGGATCTTTGAGATTCTTGGATTCAGATCCATGGAGAATTCTTCAGTTCTCAGTGAGACTCCTGGATCCAGATCCATGGAGAATTGAGGATCTTTGAGATTCTTGGATCCAGATCCATGAAGAATTCTGGATCTTTGGGATTCTTGGATCCAGATCCATGGAGAATTCTGGATCTTTGGGATTCTTGGATCCAGATCCATGGAGAATTGTGGATCTTTGAGGCTCTTGGATCCAGATCCATGGAAATTTCTGGATCTTTGAGGCTCTGGGATCCAGATCCATGGAAATTTCTGGATCTTTGGGACTCTTGGATCCAGATCCATGCAGAATTGTGTATGGAATTCCGTTCCATCCCTCCAGGGTGACGAGGGCATCGTGGGACTCCGGGGTCCCGTGGGAATGATGGTGAGTGTTAATTATATGTATATATATATAAAATATAAATAAATAATATTTATTTTATGTTTAGATTAACTGTATCTAATATAAATAAATAATATTTTAATTATATTTATATTAATTACAATCTAAATGAATAATATTTATAATGTATTTATATTAATTATATCATCTAAATAAATAATATTTAGATTATGTTTATATTAATTATATGTAATCTAAATAAATAATATTTAG
>NW_016690200.1:7996287-8001673 GCF_001604755.1 Lepidothrix coronata
TTGGGAAGGAAAAGTGGGATTCTGGGCAGAAAAGGACCTCTGGAATTCTCTGGGCCATCCCAAGACGTGGAATCCTTGGGAAGAGCTGAGAACCACACCCCAAATGTGAGGGATAGGCCGCTGGGAGGGAGATCCAGGCAGCTTTCCCGCCTGGAATTCCAAGTTTTAAGGCCTGTCTCCACATTCCTGGTCCTCGCAGGCTTCCCCCCCCGGGAAAGAGGGGTTGGGATTTATCCTGCAGGCCGAATTCCCACCAGGAAGCCCCCACCCTTTAGCTGGAATCATCCTCCCCTTGGCCTCCTTCTCCCACATCCCACCCGGAATCCTTGGGAAGAGCCGAGAACTGTGAGGGATAAGCCGCTGGCAGAGAGATCCAGGCAGCTTTCCCACCTGGAATTCCCAGTTTTAAAACCTGTCTCCACATTCCTGGTCCTCTCAGGCTTTCCCCTTCTGCTCTTCCCACACCACCCGGAGCCCTTATTCCCACCGGGAATGAGTTCCCCCCTCATCCTCACGTTCCACGATATTCCAAACAAATCGTCTGGGAAGAGCTGATGCCAGATTTGAGTGGAAATTTGGGAAAATCTTTCTGATCCAGGGATTCCATCCCATCCCAGATGTAGGACAGCCACATCCCTCCATCCTGGAGATCCTGCATCCCGCGGGAAGGCCGAATTCCAGCGGCGGATCCACGTCATGGAATCGCTGAGCTCAAAACCCCTCAGGCCTCCGGGTCTTCGTTTGTTGTCGATCCAAGAAATTTTGGCTCCACGCGAAGCTTTTTTTGGGGAATTAATAATTTTCCAGAGGGCCCAGAGGAGCTGAATTCCAGCTGGGATAGATTTTAATGGGAATCAGTGGCCTGGAAAACACTCACTGTTTGGGTTTTTTTCCCCCCTTTTCTGTTTTTAGGGCTATCGGGGACTTCCGGGAGCCAAAGGAGAAAGAGTAAGGACATTCCAGAGGGGGAATTTTTGGGATGGGGGTGGGGGGAAAAAAGGTTTCCAGGGTTTTCCAGGGAATTGTTTAAATGAGTCAGAGATCCGACGAGGCAGGGGCATAAACGGGGAAAAAACTTGGACAATGTTTTCGGGCACAGGGTAGGAATTCTTGGGATCGGGGATTTGGACTTGATTGTCATTCCAGCTCGGGGTATTCCATGATTCCACGATTCTGTGGGATGTTTATACGTGTTTTCCAATGTCTGGAGCTTCAGGAATTTTGTAGGATTATATTGGGGCAGTTTAGCTCTAAACAGGGTTCCCAGGATGCAAATCCTTTCCGTAGGAGGGGACTTTAAATCCTGCTTTCCATCCATGGTGTTGTGCCTGGATTAAGATCCCACTGCCAATGGAATCTTTAGGATTTGAGGTCCAGGATTTCCTGTGTGTCCCTCTTGTCCTTTAAATCCTGCTTTCCATCCATGGTGTTGTTTGCTATCCCTGTTCCTTGGATTAAGATCCCACTGCCAACGGAATCTTCGGGATCTGAGGTCCAGGACTTCCTGTGTGTCCCTCTTGTCCTTTAAATCCTGCTTTCCATCCATGGTGTTGTGCCTGGATTAAGATCCCACTGCCAATGGAATCTTTAGGATTTGAGGTCCAGGATTTCCTGTGTGTCCCTCTTGTCCTTTAAATCCTGCTTTCCATCCATGGTGTTGTTTGCTATCCCTGTTCCTTGGATTAAGATCCCACTGCCAACGGAATCTTCGGGATCTGAGGTCCAGGACTCCCTGTGTGTCCCTCTTGTCCTTGCTCAGGCCTTTGGGAGATGTTTTTCCTTTTGTCCCATTGGAGTTTCCCTTGGAACAACTTCTTTCACTCCCCGAAAAACCTGGATCCACCCCCTCCATGTTGTGTCTGAAATTAGGAGAAGACAACCCACAGATCCCAAAATCCTTCTTGGGATCTCCACCACTCCAAACCCCCTTTGTTGATCCCATCCCTGCACAGGACAAGATTCCAGGTGATGGGACACAAATCCCTTCCTTAGGAGAGGACTTTAAATCCTACTTTCCATCCATGGTGTTGTGCCTGGATTAAGATCCCAATGCCAATGGAATCTTCGGGATTTGAGGTCCAGGACTCCCTGTGTGTCCCTCTTGTCTTTGCTCAGGCATTTGGGAGATGTTTTTCCTTCTGTCCCATTGGAGTTTCCCTTGGAACAACTTCTTTCACTCCCAGAAAAACCTGGATCCATCCCCTCTGTGTTCTAGATGGAATTAGGAGAAGACAACCCACAGATCCCAAACTCATTTTTTGGGATCTCCACCACTCCAAACCCCCTTTGTTGATCCCATCCCTGCACTGGACAAGATTCCAGGTGATGGGATGCAAATCCCTTCCTTAGGAGAGGACTTTAAATCCTGCTTTCCATCCGTGGTGTTGTGCCTGGATTAAGATCCCACTGCCAACGGAATCTTCGGGATCTGAGGTCCAGGACTCCCTGTGTGTCCCTCTTGTCCTTGCTCAGGCATTTGGGAGATGTTTTTCCTTCTGTCCCATTGGAGTTTCCCTCGGAACAACTCCCAGAAAAACCTGGATCCATCCCCTCTGTGTTCTAGGTGGAATTAGGAGAAGACAACCCACAGATCCCAAACTCCTTCCTGGGAATCTCCACCACTCCAAACCCCCTTTGTTGATCCCATCCCTGCCCAGGACACCCCTCTCCAGGGCTGGAATTTTGCCTGGCCCATAAATTTTGACGGGATCCACCAAAACCCCAAGGAAAAGTCATTTCTGGGGAAAACTATTTGTCCCTGGGGGGGGCGAGGGGCCCCCAAAAAAATCCCTCCTGCCAATTAAGGCCGGAAGAAAAATTTCCCTCCCCGATTTCGGGGGGGAATGACCCCAAATTTTGCCCCAATCGCCCAATTTTCCAGAAGCCCCGAGCGGGTCCGAACGAAAAATAACAGCCGGAAAAATTCGCTGCTGGAAAAAAAAAAAAAAAAAAAAAAGGCTGAACTCGTCGTGCCTGGTGGGTTTTTTGTTAGAAAATGAGATTTTAGAGAGAAAAAAAAAAACAACAAAACAAAACTCAAATGACGACTCTGCCTTTTGAGTCATGAGATGATGAGATGATGAAAGGCCCCGATTTTTTTATTCTTTTATTTTTTTTTATTTTTTTTTTGCTCTCCGAGGAAGCTGCTTTTTTTTTAAAAAAAAAAAAAGAGAGGAATTCGCTCTCTCTCCCGGAGACCAATCAATCCTTAATTTTCCTCTCCCGGAGACCAATCATTCCTTAATTTTCCTCTCCCGGAGACCAATCATTCCTTAATTTTCCTCTCCCGGAGGCCAATCGACCCTTAATTTGCCTCTTTGAAAAGGGCTGAAGGAATGTGTGATGCGTTTTTTCCTTTAACAAAAGATGAGGTGGAATCCGAGATAAAACAGGAGCCGGGAGGAGGAGGAGGAGGGATAATTGGGATAATTGGCGCGGGGTTGGTTCTTTCTCGGCTTTGCTTCGTATCCTGCCTTGATCCAACAGGGAATGTGAATGCCGGGGTTTGTGGTGTAAACGGAGGGATTTTTATCCTCCCTTTTGTTCCCCAGAATTCCTCCTGTGTTTAAAAGAGACCCTCTGGAGCTGGGAAGCAGGAGGGGATGTTAAACCCTGGGATATTAAGCCGGGATATTAAACCCTGGGATATGAAACGGGGATATTAAATCGGGATATTAATCCAGGATATTAAACCCTTGGATATTAAACTGGGATATTAAACCCTGGGATATTAAACCGGGATATTAAACCCTGGGATATTAAACCAGGATATTAAACCCTGGGATATGAAACTGGGATATTAAATCGGGATATTAATCCAGGATATTAAACCCTGGGATATTAAACTGGGATATTAAACCCTGGGATAATAAACCCTGGGATATTAAGCTGGGATATTAAACCCTGGGATATTAAACCGGGATATTAAACCGGGATATGAAACCGGGATATTAAACCGGGATATGAAACCAGGATATTAAACCCTGGGATATTAAACCGGGATATTAAACTGGGATGTTAAACCCTGGGATATTAAAGCAGGATATTAAACCCTGGGATATTAAACCGGGATACTAAACTGGGATATTAAATCGGGATATTAAACTGGGATATTAAATCGGGATATTAAACTGGGATATTAAAACCTGGGATATTAAATCCGGATATTAAAGCAGGATATTAAACCCTGGGATATTAAATCCGGATATTAAACCCTGGGATATTAAATCGGGATATTAAACTGGGATATTAAACCCTGGGATATTAAATNTATTAAACCCTGGGATATTAAACCCTGGGATATTAAATCAGGATATTAAACCCTGCGATATTAAACTGGGATATTAAACCCTGGGATATTAAACCAGGATATTAAATTGGAATATTAAACCCTGGAATATTAAACCCTGGGATATTAAACCAGGATATTTAATCGGGATATTAAACCGGGATATTAAACTGGGATATTAAACCCTGGGATATTAAACCGGGATATTAAACCCTAGGATATTAAACTGGGATATTAAATCAGGATATTAAACCCTGGGATATTANCTGGGATATTAAACCCTGGGATATTAAACCGGGATATTAAACCCTAGGATATTAAACTGGGATATTAAATCAGGATATTAAACCCTGGGATATTAAACCCTGGGATATTAAACCGGGATATTAAACTCTGGGATATTAAACCCTGGGATATTAAACCGGGATATTAAATTGGGATATTAAACCCTGGGATATTAAACCAGGATATTAAATCAGGATATTAAACCCTGGGATATTAATCCAGGATATTAAACCAGGGCCAGGGCTCCTACTGGGATGAGTTGGATGAACTGCCAGGAAAACCAATCGGATTTTTGGGAATGTCGGTGGATGAGAGTCCAGCAGCGAGAGAGAACCGCCCTGAGCAGGGATTTGTGTTTGGAATCCTTTCCAAACCCTTTCCAGGTGGGATTCCCTGGATGGAATTTTGGGGGGTCTGTCCCTCCAAAAGCCACCTCTGAGGGTGCCCTCGGTGCCACTCCAGGGCCAGAAATCCGAATTCCAAGGGCAGATCCCTTCCCCATCCTGCCCCTTCCCAGCTCCCACCCCCAGGAAGAGATGGAAACCCCTCATCCCGAGTGCCAAATCCATGGATCTGTCCCACCTCTGACAGCTCCAAATCCATGGATCTCTCCCAGCTCTGACAGCCCCAAATCCATGGATCTGTCCCACCTCTGACAGCCCCAAATCCATGGATCCATCCCACCTCTGACAGCCCCAAATCTGTGGATCTCTCCCACCTCAGACAGCCCCAAATCCATGGATCTCTCCCACTTTTGACAGCCCCAAATCCATGGATCTCTCCCACCTCTGACAGCCCCAAATCCATGGATCT
>NW_016690200.1:8001683-8004033 GCF_001604755.1 Lepidothrix coronata
CATGGATCTCTCCCACCTCTGACAGCCCTAAATCCATGGATCTGTCCCACCTCTGACAGCCCCAAATCCATGGATCCATCCCACCTCTGACAGCCCCAAATCTGTGGATCTGTCCCACCTCTGACAGCCCCAAATCCATGGTTCTCTCCCACCTCTGACAGCCCCAAATCCATGGATCTGTCCCACCTCTGACAGCCCCAAATCCATGGATCTGTCCCACTTCTGACAGCCCCAAATCCATGGATCTGTCCCACCTCTGGCAGCCCCAAATCTGTGGATCTCTCCCACCTCTGACAGCCCCAAATCCATGGATCTGTCCCACCTCTGACAGCCCCAAATCCATGGATCTCTCCCACCTCTGACAGCCCCAAATCCATGGATCCGTCCCACCTCTGACAGCCCCAAATCCATGGATCTGTCCCACCTCTGGCAGCCACAAATCTGTGGATCTCTCCCACTTTTGACAGCCCCAAATCCATGGATCTGTCTCACCTCTGACAGCCCCAAATCCATGGATCTGTCCCACCCCTGATGGCCCCAAATCCATGGATCTCTCCCACCTCTGACAGCCCCAAATCGGGAGCTGGCTCCGTGCTCGGCTCCATTTCCACCCCTGAGAACCAGGCTGGGGCCATCCCAGCGGATCCCAAACATTTTTCGGGATAACAGGTCGCCGTCAGACCCCGGGACTCGCGGTTTTCCGTGCACATTCCTCATCCATCTTTCAGTTCAGGATGATTAATCCCAACAATTAACATTTTGGGGCGCTCGTGCCTTGCCTGGCGTGTGGGTGAGTTTGGGAAACGCTTTTGTTCGTGTGGGAATTCCCGCTTATTCCCTCCCTTTCGCCCTCGGCATTCCAAGGGCATTCCCACCCCCGTGTCCATCTCTCTCCGTGTCTCCTTTTTCCAGGGGGACACCACGACTATTTTTGGACCTCAGGGCTACAAAGGCAGCAAAGGAGATCCCGTGAGTTTGTCCCTGGTGGATTTTGGAAGTTGTTCCTTCCCTGCCGTTGGTGGATCCGACGGGATCCTCCCGGGATCGCTGCGCCCATCCCATAATTCCCGTCTTGCCTTCCAGGGTGAACAGGGACTGCCGGGATTTGACGGAGACAAAGGAGAGAAGGGAGAGGATGGACCTGTGGGAGACAAGGTAGGAACATCCTGGCTCTGTGGGGACACTCCCTGGATCCCTGGAAGTGTCCCTGGATCCCTTGGAGCAACCTGGGATAGTGGGACGTGTCCCTGCCCGTGGCAGAGGGTGTGGCTGGATGATCCTTAAGGTCCTTCCCACCCCAAACCATCCTGTGATCCCATAATTTCCCCACTGGAAAACCCAGTGTGAGGACAAACTCCCCCAGTTCCACCCTGGAAAGGGAGAGGAGAGTGCCAGGATGGGATTTGGGAATGTGATCCACACCCCCTTTCCCAAATCTGGTCCCAAATTTTGTCTTTGGGGCCATTCCTGCAGGACAGGATCCCTCTGGGATAAGGGACTATCCAAGTCCTGCCTCTCCCTCTCCCTGCTGGAGCTGCTCCTTCAATCCCTACAGCCTTTGGGAATTCCTGCTTGGCTCCTCTGCCAGGACAAATTCCCCCAATTCCATCCTGGAAAGGGAGAGGAGAATGCCAGGCTGGGATTTGGGAATGTGATCCACACCCCCTTTCCCAAATCTGGGCCCACAAACGGTACCTTGGGGGACAATTCCTGCAGGGTAGGATCCCTCTGGGATAAGGGATCATCCAAGTCCTGCCTCCCCCTCTCCCTCCAGGAGCTGCTCCTTCAATCCCTGCAACCTTTGGGAATTCCTGGTTGGCTCCTCTGCCAGGACAAATTCCCCCAATTCCATCCTGGAAAGGGAGAGGAGGGAGCCAGGCTGGGATTTGGGAATGTGATCCACACCCCCTTTCCCAAATCTGGGCCCACAAACGGTCCCTTGGGGGACAATTCCTACAGGACAGGATCCCTCTGGGATAAGGGATCATCCAAGTCCTGCCTCTCCCTCTCCCTCCAGGAGGTGCTCCTTCAATCCCTGCAGCCTTTGGGAATTCCTGCTTGGCTCCTCTGCCAGGACAAATTCCCCCAATTCCAGCCCGGAAAGGGAGAGGAGAGTACCAGGATGGGATTTGGGAATGTGATCCACACCCCCTTTCCCAAATCTGGGCCCACAAACGGTCCCTTGGGGGACAATTCCTACAGGACAGGATCCCTCTGGGATAAGGGATCATCCAAGTCCTGCCTCTCCCTCTCCCTCCAGGAGGTGCTCCTTCAATCCCTGCAGCCTTTGGGAATTCCTGCTTGGCTCCTCTGCTCCCGTTTTTCCCTGTTCCCTCTCCCAGAGCTCCCT
>NW_016690201.1:0-52265 GCF_001604755.1 Lepidothrix coronata
GGGAATCAAAGGAAGCTACAACACAAAACAGCATGTCAAGCTTTTCAAAACAGAAAAAAAGCTAACAGAACTTTCAGATTTTCATTATATTTTACATGTATTTAATAACCCAATTTCTTTAAAGAAGAGTTCAAATCCACAGATTGTGATAGTCTCTGGGACTAGAATGGGAACTGATGACTCTGTGTCTGTTTGACAAAAGCTAATTCATAGGAATCATCTGTGTGAAAAAATAAACTGCAACACTATTCATAAAACACATTGCCCATGAACAAACTCATGGCAAATGTAGCCTGAATAAGTTTTCACCACTGCTGTTTCCTTAGAAAGACACATCATTTCTTGAGAGGCACACTGAGAGCTGCAGCACAAACGCACAGTGACTGGATGCCAACAGTTCTACCAAAATATATTCCCCAGATAAAAGTGAAGTTGTCATCCAGAAACGCACAGTCAGTATAGACAAAAAATTTGTTTTAATAAAGGAATTGGTGTCAGTAGAAAACAATGAAAAGAATGAGCAAACATAAAAATGTAAACAGGGAAAATGTGTATTACATCATTCTGTGTTACTTAGGTAATGATACACATAATCACAGTGAGGGGGAAATGGCCTGAATGACCAAGAGGGGAAAACTCTGTTCAACTTTAAAATGTCAGTAGTGAAAAGGAGGCATAAAAACCTGAGCCTGAAGGGACCTACATAAATGAGTGTCTGATATTTCATCCATATGGTTTCTTCCTGTAGGTATCTCTATCCTTTGCGCTAATTAAAACCTTTGTTTACATGTACTTTGTCTCCCTCTTTCTCTTTGCTACTTCACTCTGTTCCTTTTTTTTCTCTCATCTTTTATCTTTCCAGATACCTTTCAATTAATTATTTCCTTAAGGTGTATTTTTTTTTCCATCTAATGCAGAAGTAATTGACCTTTGTTCTTTTTCTTTCTTTTCCTATCTTACCTTTTTCCTTTCTTTCTCCATCCCCGTGTTTTTCAGCACTTCTTCTCCATCCTTTTAGAGAATTCTTCTTGCTTTCATGCTTCCCATTTTGTGGCTCCCTGTTCTCACTCCCTCTCTGCCCCACTCCACCTTCTCTCTTACCTTATCTCCTTTATCACCAAAATTTTCACATAATCCTTTTCCATAGCCACAGAAATGCTGATTCCTGCCTCTTCTCATACACACTCTTCTTTCTTGGCAGCCTTTTCTTCTCCAAACCTCTTCCAAATGCATTACTGCCTTGTCCCAGAACTTACAACTGCAAACTTCCTTTTCACCCAATTTACTCATGCTCAGATTCATAAACTTTTCCCTACTGTCTATAAACAGAAACAGGGATTAGATGCTCTATCCTCTGCTATTGTAATTACACAATTACAGAGCCAGGTCAGGTCCTCAGAATTGGAGATTTCTATTCTGACTATCTGAACTTCTGCTGTCTGGGCTACAAGCTCCAGCTCTGTTAGCCAAGATATGAGGCACATGGACCTCTGTCTCCTGCTCCTCCTGAGAGATAGATACTGACCAGATGCCCCAGGAGCATATGGATAGATAGGTCTTACCTATCCTGCTGTGTGTATGATTCTTACCAGCAAACCCCAGTGAAGACCTCATAATCTTTGGCAAATATTTCTTGTCCCAACAGCTCCCCAAAACAGGGACATCAGAAGTGGGAAAGTTATGAGAAGACTAAACAATGTGTCTTGGTCCCTGCAAAGAGCCAATATAAGAGCCAGGAACTCAGTTTGTCTCTGCTGCTGCGCCCTGCTGTCCTTCCTCAGCCTCCCATCCTAGGCCATTCAAACCTTCTCCAGCTCTCACCAGACAGTCCTGATCTTTGGAGACACAGACTCCTGTTTTTCTCAGAAAGATATGTAGCTCTACATCCCTCAAACACATACAGACTTCTTTGCTTGTTTGTATACGCTCCTCTCTTACAAAAGCTCTTTTCTACCTCTTGCCATTTTCTTTATTCATATTCCTCCACATTTCTGAGCGCCACTCCAAACTCACTCACCATTTCTAGACTCCTTTTCTCCCCTCCAGCTTTCCTGTACTAACTCTAGCATACAGAAAGAGTTCAGCCTAGTAAACAGAGCTCAGTGTTGGGCCAAAAAGAAACACATAGCTTGTCCTAGCCCTGTGAGCATTGGGATCTCTGTAAAACTGGGCATCTTGCGGGCAACAGCCATCAACAAGGAAAGGTTTCCCAAACTGGATTCAATTCACTTGAATAAACTCACGAAGGTTTGATTTGGGTTTTTTAGGGTTTTTTTTTGTGTCATTATTAGTAATGCTATGTGTGCAGGCACCATATGCTGAGGTCAGGTCAGTACTTTCTGGCCCCAGTATGCTTTCAAGGCACCTGTATACATGTTTTTAAAAGCACGGCTTTCTAGACCATTTAAATATACATTCGTATGTAGAATAACACCATGTAGTCTGTTTTCAGCCAGATGTTTTTTAATCTAGAAGCAGCCTGTTGAATAGTCAGGTGAAATATTTTCGTGGTTTTTTATGATACACCTCCACTCACTTATTTCACCCAGATATCGTGAAGTGCTCAGCTACTGAAACTGTGTCTGAATACCAAAGACCTGGAAATCCAAGGGAGTGATTAAGAAAACCTATGGCAGTTTCTAACATGCCTTTTATTACCTCAGTAATGAATTTTGATTGATTGGATGCAAGCAGGTCATTATGAGTGTTTTTAAATCAATTTGCAGCTCAGAAATACTCGTGGAGCTGGCAGGATGACAGAGCACTGGGTAGCCACGTGAGGTGGTGGTGCCTGGATGCACCACACGGTCATGCTGTGGTCTCACACCGGGTGTATTCTTTGGTTAGTGGTTGCTCCCCATCCACTGGCTGCAGAAACAGTCACATGCAACCAGAAAGACCTATCTCTACTTTAAATGGGAAAATGATCCTATTCCCACTTTTGGGATGCTGCTAGTTTCAAGCTGTGGGTAGATGTTCAGATAAGGCAGGCATTTTAACTGGTTAGATAATACTAACATTTGCTTTCCCTGCTGGTTTTCTCTCCTTGGTGCTTTGATTCGTAGAGGACTAGTTTGTTTCATTTCAAATACCAACAGCTAAGTGATCACCATGGTTTCTGGCTAATAAAGACCAGACTCAACCAACTGACTTAGTAGGTTTTTTCACTTGTCTTACTTGTATTGTATCTCTCTCTTTTACCTTTTTCCCTTTTTTTTCCCAGCGAAATCCTTGATTAATTCATGGGCACAAGGTTAATTCCAGCTGCTCACTTCCTTAATGGAAATCTTCATCTATAGTGATAGATCTGGAAAGATGAGGGGAAACAAAAGGAGAGCCCTGATGCAGTACATAAATCAGGACATTAGCAAACCAGCCAGGGTTTGTTTGTTCTTTCTCGTTTGCATTCTTTCCCCACCAGTTCAATAGAGAATTTTAGCTGACTGTTCCTTTTGAGATGAGGCCCCCAAAGCCTTCTCTCCTGCCAGTGTCACATTACTTTCCTAGCTTTTTTACCTCTACTTATGTAAGCTACTTTTTAAATGTTTTGAAGGGATCAGCAACCCCCAAAGTCAGACTTCTCATACACACTACCTTCATGTTCATTTACACCTAAAATTCATTCTTAAGGAGAAAAAGAAATATTTGTCAGCTCAGGAAAAGCTATGAAAGCAATCTAAGTGCTAAATGGAACATCACTACAGGGGAACTAAAAGTTTGGAGGTGTGTTGCTGCTGCCTACACTACAGTAAACTCATACTTTCCTGTTGTCTTTTTTTTTTCCCCTACTTATGGTTATTCTCTGTAACTATTCTCTGTTTACTCCGTATCAGCATCTAAAACCCCAAACAGGGTAGAGGCAACTTCTGTGCAAGACTCTTGAAGTCAAAAAATTAGAGCTACTACAAAATAACTTAAGGGAGCACATGATGATCCTTTTAGTTTGACAGGTTCTGAAAAAGAGCTTTGAGTTTGAAAAAAAAATAATTTTTTTTTTACATAGAAAATTAGAGGGTTTAATTTTTTCCAGAAATAAATGTTTTGAGGCTTGGTTTCAAAGTTTGTATTTGAAAATATATTGCATATCACCATATGTTATAAAAGTGTAGCACAAGGTAAAATAAAATGGCCCAAATTCTTGCACAGTGCTTCAGTTTTAGAAAAAAGAAGAGTGTCATGCCTAACTTAACAATGAACTTTGTGTAAGTGCCCCTTTTCATTGGGGATTTTGAATTTTCAGCTCTTTACTGCAGTTCGTAATAGAATTATAAAAATTGAGGCTTTCAAATATGGGGATGTAAAGTTTCTATGTTTTAGGAAGAGAAAAATACTTTGTGTTTTTGAGTGACATTTATGGGTCAGGAAAAGACTACTGAAGTTATAAAGGAGTCAGTTACTGACTGACTGACTGACTGATGTGTTACCTTGTGTCATGTTTGCCTAATTATTATTTCGCTCTGATGCATATGTTTGATTTGAAGAGTTCCCTGCTCTGCAAATTTCATAATTACTCAGATATAAAGATCCAGATTGAAAAAAATTATATTTCTAATGTTCAGTGCTGTTCAGCCAGAGCTTGTCACCAGCCACGGGGAACACAGTCTCTAGGAAGATCTCACTATTCAGTAGATAAGGACAGCAACTCTCAATTACTGTGTATTTTTTTCGATATTTTAATTTCAATTACGTGTTTCAGTGACATTGAGAGTAATAGTCAGGACAAAACAAACCTAAGCAACAGCTCCTTGCCATTGCTCCCTAATAAAAAGAAATGTCTCACTCGCTATTGCTTCGACCTTTTGCAATGAGATGTAATGAAGTGACATGAAGAAAAGGGGACATGTAACTACCGAGTTTACACTTGAAAGACTTTATCACAATGTTCAATTGACATCTGTAACTTCCTTCTAAACAACATGTTTGCTGAGGTCAACAAAGGATGTTCTCTTGACTTCAATAAGTTTTGGTGAGGCCCTTCAAAATTATTACACTGACTGCCGGAGTACCCCCTGTATCTAATGCTGAATAAATACAGAAAATGAATTAATGCGATGGCCATGTGAAAATAAGAGTATGACACTTGCAAAGATTTGAAATTAAAAAGACAGAAGGCAAAAAACAAAGACTAACACTTGGATTTATATTTTTCTTAAATAAAGATTCTTGTTTAATTCTACAAGATGCTATTGGATTTTACCTGAATTTAACAAGCAATGCAATCAAAATACTTGTTAATCCTGTATTGTTCATTTTGTCTACTGTTAACACCACCCAGGGTCTAGACGTATTTAACAGCAGACAGAATTATTGATTGGTTCTGTTTTGCATTTAACAATAAAAAACCCCCAACATTCAGAGTTCTTTCACAAAATATCCAGCTATTAATGAGTGTGTAAAAGGTAAGAAAAAGGAAATTGAAAAGCTCATCTAGACATCTTAGAAATAAAGACACTTTCCTGTCTAAACAGCTTTTGGCAACAATAGTTGGCAGATAACTCTTCTAGCTGCTTCTTGTTTTTGATGTTCTTGCTGCTGCTGTTCTTGACATTTGATGACAATTTGCAGTGAATCAACAAGTTCAGAAATAAAAAAAAATCACTTAATATAATGTTTTGTTTTACCCAAACCAGGATTTTTTAATTCCAACCTGAGAACTTTATAAAAGATTGTTATTACTTCTACATAAATCTGAAAAATATTTTCAAATTAATATTTAATGGGAATTAATATTTTAAAAGATTTTTAAAAGGGAAATGTTGATTAAAATGTCACAAATAAATATTTCTTTCCAATATAATTCTTTTCATTATTGATATAAAAAAATATTTCCATGTGCTTTTGATGTCATAAAATGAGTCTCCCCCATTACAAAAAAAAAGATGAAAATATTATACATCTCAGTAAAATAGTGAAGTCATTTTGAGTCAGCTATCAACTGAAAAAAAGTCATGGTACTGATGGATGTCATCTATGTCTTCATATTCATGCATATAGCATGGATGTAGAGGTCATCCTTAATTACCTTCTAGACTGGACTTCCAGTGTAATACAAGGGAGAAAACTGCCTTTCACTTCCTATTTATGGCCCTGTTATCTGTAAATTTCCTGAAGAACTTTTCAGCTGCCATTAGTAGAGATTACTGCTATTCTTCTACCTTTACAGCTGAAGTGCCTGGAGTAGCCAGATAACTAGGGGAGTGTTGGGCAAATAGGTGGAAAAATTATCAAGTATGAAAGTGCATCAACATTATTAAGCCCTTACAGAAATGACTTTAAAATTACAGAGAAATCCTACAGGATCAGAAGTCTTCTACACACTAAACGAGGATAGGATACATACAGACAAATCTAAGGTTTTTTTTAAAAAGGCACATAGTCCATTCACTTGTGGAACAGCTGCATACTGGTGTGGACACTTCAGTTTCAGAATACACAAACAATGAAGTTAGGGGACCCCAGAGATGTGGTGCCCAGGCCCGCTGACAACATGCCCTATTGCAATGGTTTCTAAGACAGGGAAGCTGCATAACCTTCATGTTTCAAAGGAGACAACCTACTTGTTCCAAATGACCAAAGGTAATTGGAATGACTGGAGTTGGAGATCATTACTTTCATGCACTAGTGCAAATAAAGCAAAGTCATTATTGCAATCTATTATCTTAAAAGAATTTGTGACAAAGCAAAAAACACAGAAAAAAGTGGTACATAGGTGCTCATTTATATGAGCTTCCCCGTTTCCCTCCTTTGGGATAGATGTACAGCTGAATACCAGTACAGATGTCTCTACTGTGCACTTAATAGTCAAATATGAGGAGATTATCTGAAGTGGCTAATATAGTTGTAAAAAATATGTAACTTGGTACCATATAAAAGCATTTTTCACTTGGATTGTTTCTGAGCCTCAGCAATTGCAAATAAGTTCCAGGAAGAGTTTAAAATTATCTCCAAATTGTATATGCAGTGTTTTAATAGGTTTTCAAACAATCCAAATAGATGGTAATTTAAAAATAGTTCCTCTGTTCTACTGTGGCTTAGAAAGACTGGAGAAGAGAATTGTCTGATAAAAGGTGGGCTTCCACTCTGGAAAAACTTGAAATAAAAGGGCAGGAAAAAATATGCATACAAAAAGCAGATTATTTGTCATCACTTTATGGGGTTTTTTTCCCTACTGAGCTTGCAGTTTTTGAAAGAAATGAGATTATTTTCCCAGCTTATGCTTGGAGTGGATTTCACATTGAAGTCACACTCCGGGACCTACAACCACAGAGATCAATTACACAGGATGGATGTCATAAGCCAAATCTCTACTGGGAGATAGAAAAGGTGTAAAATAATAAATGGAAAATGAAGAAAAGCACTAGGAAGAATAAATGGTCAAAGGATGATTTCCTTTAATAATGCAGAAGCTGCCACAGCCTTCACAATGTCTCATAAAGACAAACAAGACTTCTTGGGAAAAAAAGTACTTCTTTTCTTCTGAAACCTTCAGTGGAAGGCAGTGTGTATTTGTGCACAGTAGAGGATGTGCCATAGACTCCTACCAGCACCACTAGAACAAGATTGATGATTTCTCTTTAAAGAACAGATTTATTTAAAGCATTCTACATCTACCTCATCAAAACCTTCTATTGTGGGTTGTTTCATGTGCACATGCATAAAATAATAATTGCCCTTCTTCTATTGTGTCCTCGGGAAAGGTAGCCCTGACCTCTCCCATTTTTCTCAATAAGCCAGATCAAAATTACAGAAAATACAGATCTCCAATGACCACTTTTCCCAGTTTGGCAGACCACTCTCCCTCACAGTTGTCCTGCCCACCATTCCTCTCTAGCCAGAACTGAGCTGAGGCTTTCTGGTGGCTGTGGCACACATTTCAAATCAGTGAGGGTGCTCAGGAAAGGAATATCTTTCAACCTAGGGAAAAGTAGATGTGATGAAAGCTGAGGCATTTGTCTGGCCTGGCCCAGGAGTTTATACAGAATCCCTGGATCAAATCAGCCATGAGGAGATGAGAAGGTGGGGAGGGTGTTTAGACCCAAACAAAAACACAGCACTCCGGGAAAAAAATAGCATGTTATGCTTAGATTAAGACCACTTTTCCATTTCTGGAATCCTCTTCCCTTCTTTTTTTTACTTTTTTTTTTCCATTTCCCACATGCTGCTGGCAGCTGAACTCCCCAAAGCCTTTTGGAGATGGATAGCTTCTCACCTCAACCACTCTTTGCTTCAGGGAATTTTGCACAGGGAAGCACCTCAGCTCACCTCAGTGTAAACTGAATCAACATCAGATATACAAGCTTTGCTGCATCTTTCCTAGGGATTGCCTTTGGAGGCTGGTACGTTGGAAGGAAAAAATTAAATTAAACATTTAATATTCTCTAAAAACTCACTAGATCACTGTTTCCACCTTAGTACCTTATTAAGGGAAGGCTGCTCCTGTCCATCAGCATCAACAAGCAGTGCACCGCTTAGAGACTAATGCTCAGAAATCTCAGGGAAGTGGATAAAATTAGAGGGAGAAAATGCCAAGTGAAAGTGGTCAATTCATAACACTGGCATCTAATATTAGTTGGTTTAATTAATTGAATGTTCAATTACCCAAACACTTTGCCTTCCATTCTAATGCTGTTTCAAATAATAGGTAAAAAAAAAAAAAAAAAAAAAGGCCATCTGAGGAAGCAAACAGAGAAGAAAAATACCTTTTGGTATAGGAGATAGGAAAAAATCAGACATTTGTTAAGGAAATATTTCCCCAGGTAACATTCAATTTCACATATGATTATTCGCAGAAGACATAGGGTGGCAGTTCAAATGTACACATTGTTTTTCATCTCTGGTTTAGATAAACAGTGTGCTGTCATTAAATCATAATGGACTCTATCTGAGGGCTTTCTCTGCCTTAAATTCTAGCAAATTTCTGTATTTTTCTGCTTCAGTGTTAAGAGGAGATTGCTGACTTTGAAGCTTCACATGAGGAATTCCTTCTTAGCATTTTAAAATAATATCCGCTTTTATTTTTCTTCTTAATATTTAAGCAGGTTGAATAATTTAATGATGAATATAATCCTCTAAATTCACTTTAATGAGGGTTTTGTAAAGTCAAACCCTGCAGAAATTTTAGAACTGTGTCACAAACCACATGGACATTAAAACCTGGGCATGGGCATTAAATATAGCAATGATGTGGCTGCCAAGGCACCTCACCTTTGGTTAACTAAATCACAGACAAGTCACAACAAAGGCTTCAGTGAAACGTGATTCCAAACTCAACAGGACCTATGTAAGATTAGGCCCGAAGAGTGAAACTACCCAGATCCTAAAGTACTCCTGCCAAAACCAAGAGGATATTCAGCACTCACTACGTGACAGATGGATAGAAGTGTTTAGTCCTGGGGCAGTTCACTGAAGGCAGCACAAGGCTGTTCAGCAGGAGCTGTGTGGAGGCTGTGTGTTTAACAATACACACGACAGTAACCATGAGAATTGAGATCAGTAGACTCCAACTTTACACTGACATTAAACACACCCCAAAAGGCTGTACTGAATGACTACCTCCAAGCTCATATTCTTGTCAGCTAACAAAACAACCAAATGCACTGTGAATTTTGGACATACAAAACTTTCTTAAGCACAACCCAAACAAAAAAAAAATTCCCAAAGCCAACCCACCCCCCAACCTATTTACCCAGACAGTATAATGACATGCATTCCAGCATAGTTCTGCAAATCTGTTATGCAAGAACCATGTACCCAAAAACAGCCTCTGGCTATAGCAGCGCTGAAAGTATGTTGTTGTCTTTTTTATCAACAAAACAAGGGAAAAAACCCTTATTTGTAAAAATAAATGTCCAGGTTTTCATTTATACAGGAATGACTTTGTTGTGTGGTATGCCCTTCAATAAAATTATAGCTTAGGTCCACGAGTGTGTGCATGTTTAGAGGTCTTATATTGAGTCTTATTCTTTCTTCATTTTAAAGGTATTCAATATTGTTAACAACCAGGAATGTAAATTACAGACATATATAGTCATGTACATTGCCTACCTAATTTTACAATTCCTATTAAATGCTTTAATTACACACAATGGGCTATAAATAATAAGCCAGAAATGCATCTTAATATTTTTACAGAATACCAGAAGCTATGAAATGCCTTAGAATATGAAAGGTCCTCACTGAAAAATAGCTTTCAAAATTTACAAATGTAAAGTCTTTAAGAATTCAAACCCTTAGGTAGCATAGTATTTTTTTCCCAACTTTTAATCCACTTTGCACCACATTAACAGAATTTTAAAACGTTTGTAGTTTAAAGTCCTTGGTGTTATGCCAGTGTGCTCATATATTAAAAAATACAGTAGAAAGTCATTTCTTTTACCTAATTATGAAGAGAATTAAATTATTGTATTTCCTTATAATAACTCAGAACTTCCCCAAATGTGCATATTTTCATTATTTGGTTGCACATTATTTATTTCTATCCTTTTGACCTTATTTTTTTATAAATACATTCTAAACTTCTTCAAGAGTATGGAAAGAATATTTAATACAAAGCAAAGTAATTATAGTCTGAAGGTTCTGAAATATAACTGAAGTGTATCCCTGGGGCTATTTCCTGATAATTAGGTATGGCATAAATAATCATGATTAATTGTGTTTCTGGATAGTCATCTGCCTTCAATGAAATATTGTTATCCCTGATAATGCTCAACATAAAAAAACCCCACAACTAAGTGTATTTAAACAGAATATTTTCTTAAAATTCTCATGCAACTCAGTCACATAGGCTATAAATGGCTTTGATGTTGCTCTGATACATTGTGCCAATGGAATATCAATTCTTCATTTCTGAGCACATTAAATAATATTGTCTGGCAACAAATCAAAATCCAGGAGACCACAATTACACCAAATAATTTGATGAGTTTTTGTTAAATGGGTTTTGAACATGATCTTGATTTTTCTTTTGTCCAGTTTATTAAAGATGTGACAAATTGTTTACCTATTTGTTACATACCTCTGATTAGAGATGTACCAAGAAACGGTACAGGTACATGTATGGATTAGAGCTTGGACAACCAAAGCTGATTTTAAAGAAACTTTTTTTCACAATAATTTTGTGTGGACCAGCTGCGGTTTTGAATCAAAACTGAATTTTTATTCTTTGAAAGAATGCCAAGGCCTGTCCTGACTGTCCAACACCTCCTTGTAATATTTTTAATACTGCCCTGAGGCTCATGTTAAACTGTACAAGACAGTGCCCTGACAAAGGAGTCCAGAAATAAAAATGAAAACCGAAGAGCACAATTAGCAGTACTTTGCACATGAAAAACCAAAGGGTGGGGGTGGCTCAGAGCTTGACCATAAGGACCAGACTTCCAGGTGAGTACTAACCCTACCCAGTGCACCTTAATCACACTTATGTACCCAGCAGCACACTTGGGCTGACCCATGGCAGAACCAGCAAAGCCAGCCCTCACAAGCACTGGTATCCTTTGTTGTCCTTGAAAATGGAGTGTGGGCAGGAGACAGATTGTGACGTGCTGCTCAGGACAGATCCAGAGATCCCTCTTTCAGAGAAGAGTGGCCCCTGCCAGAAAGATGATGAGTGTGTTTGTTGGGAAGAACTGGTCACTGCCTGAGCTGGGCTTCCCCTGTGTTATCCAGATGGGTTTTGCTCACAAAAACACAGATAGACCCTCCACAAAACCAGAAATAGGAGCAAGTGTCAGTTCTAGTAATTGATGGCCAGTCCTTCTTTCCTTCTTTGTGTTGGCTCTTTCAGCTGTGACCGAGGTGCTGCCCTCTTTGGCAGAGACACTGGGGACAGAGTCACATTCAAGCTGCAACCAGCACAGCTGAGATGAGCAAACATGAAGATGACTGCTAATGCAGTGGGGTGATCCCTGGAGACCCACAGCTTCAGCAGGCCGGCTGCTGGATGCACAGATCCCCAGAGTTAATGCAGAAGAGGTGGAGGAGAAATGAGGAGCACTCAAGTTTAAAGCAGCAGTCTTAACAAGCCACAAGGTGGAAGCAGAAAAGCCAGAGGGGACAGCAGCTGTCAAGATGAGAAATAAAATGAGTGAAGAGAATGCTCAGTTGCAAGAAAACAGCAGGAAAGAAGGGGAAATAATCTTAAAATACTGCCATGGATGTAAAGAGGGGAGCAAAGGACTAAAAGTGGGTAAAATAATAAATAGGTCATAAAAGCCCCACCTGCCAAGAGTGTCAATAAAATGATAGGAGCAAAGGCAAAGGACATTTTCTTGGCAGCAAGAAGCACAGATGGTCAAATATAAAAACCATGAGTCTAATCTGTTTTTTTCATCTGTGTTACATTTTCCATGAATGAGTGCACAGGAAAAATGTGTACCTGGATTATGTTAAGTGTGAACAAACTATGGATTTGTATTCATGAATATTCTCACCATAAAGCCACATTAAAGTTTTTTAAATCCTGTTCAGTTACGTCTGAGAGAAGTATCATAGAGTAGCAATGTATTTGGGGAGGTGTATGCATGCAAGGTGTGAATGAAAGTATGAAGAATTCTGAAGAGATTTATTTTAAGTATACTTACGTTTGCCACATCTTCACTTCAGGAGCTGGGTAAAATAATACCTGAGTCTGAAGCAAATCGCGGAGTTAGAAGGCTTTATCAGTCACTCTGTTGTTGGCTAGAAGGCATTTGTGTATTTAACATACAAATTTGTACTATTGTCATTGATATAATCACTGGTTGTGCAAATGTTCAATGAATATGGCACAAAGTTTCTGCCAACATTCAGTTCCCAAGCTGCAGCTGAACTCTGTCCATGTTCTCAGTGACTGAGAGCATTCCACATTTAACACTGCTTGAAAAATAATTTACATGGCAGATGTAACCAAGCCAAATAATTGTACCTGACTTCTGCAACTGTGCCTTAAAGCCTAGTTACAAAATATGAAGAAGAATCTTTCAAGGAGACAAGATTCTGAGGACAATGAAATACCAGCAGAGTAAAGACCATGAAAGGGAGCATCTCTGCACCCTATAAAAGTGAGGAAGAATTGAGAAGATTCTGCTGCCTTTGGAAAGTGCAGAAGGGAGCAAATCCCAGCCCTCGGGTCAGCTGGTGAGCCTAGACTTGTGTCCTTACTGACTCTTTACAAGCATCCTGGCCAAAAGCCCATTGTGTATCTTGATATTGATGCTGAATAAAACTATTTGCTCTGTTTTGCTCAGATTCCTTCTCAAGGAGAATGAGCTGTTTTGGGGCTGGGAAGACAACTAGGGGAACCACAGTTCAGGACTGAGTATGGAGTGAATCAAAGTGACACAGTAAATACAGAAATACAAACCCAAACCAAGCAAAGTAAAGAAGTATCAAAACCTATCTCCATTTCAGCTTTGATGGAGTTATTAGAAGTAATTTATATGCTTTTTTCAGCCATGGGCCGCAATATGTTCAAGCATTGTACATAAATTAAAAAAAAAAAAGTTGTGCAAGCGCATCTATGATATGAAGTTGCCCCTTGAAGGCAGTTTGAGCTTTCTTTTCAGAATAGAAGCTTCCTTGATAAATTTTTCCTTTGTTGTGGCTCTGTACCCACTGGCTTGGTCAGCCCATACTTGCTTCCTTCTTTGTCACGTTGTTTTGTAACACATTCCTATTTCAGCATGGGGCTGCTTCTCATTCTGTCTTATAACACAGGCATGTGGTAATTGGCTCCAGGAAGGAGCTAAGGCATATGTTTCCTTATGGCACTAATTAATTAGTCATATGCACACTTAATACTTAATTGCTCTTGTACACTCTGGCCTGGCTGACTTCTGTGAAGATATCTGACTTTGCACCTATCTCAGCTGGAATGCAAAAGTGAAAAGTGCCAATATTTTTTATAATTGAGAGAAGCAAAATTTCACTAGTCAGACTATTAATTCCTAGCACATCTCTTTCTTTAAAAAAAACAAACCTCTGCACTGCATATCTTCTAATGTAAGCAAGCCTGGAAGCATAAAGCATCTGCGCTCTACTTAAAACTGCTGATATGACAAAGAAAAACCTCTTCCTCAGGACTACTACTCTTCTCCTGTAGCATAACAAGTGCTAGTCAACCACAAGTGCTCCTAAGAATGGCTACTTTTAGTGCTTCTTACCAATAACAGGCAGAGGTTTTGCCCATTAAGGGTTTTATTTTCCATCTTACAATAGTGACGACCATTTGGAGTTTTGCCCATACTTTTCTGTGCTAATTTTTAGGTATTTATAACATTTCTATGGCACTTACTGCCATATTACCGAAGCCCCTCACACTCATTAATCTCCCATATAAATTGTTCCTTTGTTCATTTCTTAAATTACTTAGAACAAGACCACAGCCTCTTAAGCAGATCTAGCAGGAAAAAAGAAATTGAAAGTAAATTAGATATTCTTATTTTCTCATTACTTTTCCACTTTAAGTGTTCCTGAAATAGCCAGAATCCTTAAAACAAACAAATAAATAAACAAATAAGCCACAGGGCTAAATTTTACCCCCCAAAAAACTTATAGGTAATCGTGAATTTGGAGCTATGGAGACAGTCCAGCAAAGGGTCATGAAAAGAATTAAGGGACTGGAGCACCTCTCCTATGAGGAAAGGCTGAGAGAACTGGGACAGTTTAGCCCAGAGAAAAGAAGGTTCAGGGGGATCTCATCAATGTCTACAAATATCTGAAGGGAGGGTGAAAAAGGACAGAGCCAGGATCTTCTCAGTGATGGCCAGTGACAGGACAAGAGGTGATGGGCACAAACAAAAACACAGGAGGTTCCCTCTGAACATCAGGAAACACTTTTTTCCTGTGAGGGTGACTAAGCACTGGCACAGGTTGCCCAGAGAGGTGGTGGAGCCTTCCTCCTTGGAAGGAAGACATAGACCTGTGCAGTGGGCTTTAGATGGTCCTACTTGAGCAGGGGGGGTTGAAACAGATGAGAACCAGAGGTCCCCTCCAACCTCAACCATTATGTGATGTTGTGAACTCCATAGAACCCAGATCTGAGTGTGTCTACATAGATAGAATGCAGATAAATTTAAAACCAGGGCAAAACATTGCATGACATTTAGGTCACTGTGCAAGCTTATTCTGAGAGGTGAATGGTTAAAGATAATCGTTAGAGCAAAGTTCTGAGGATTTGTAAGTGATTCAGTGTAATAACTTTACTAATAAACTAATATCAAACTAAAGCTTTTAGATGCACTGGATTTGTGAATAGAAGTCTGGATAAATGGACAGAATAACTAATGGACTCGAAATAACTAATGACCTCAAAATACACCCAACACGTAAGGACCTGATAGCATAAGATGGTTTACCAGCAAAGAGTTGCGATTGCCATCCTCAGCTGTCCATCTTCTTCTTTCTCATGTCCCAGTCCTCCATAACTACACAAACCTCAGGTGCTCTCAAAGCTGGTTGACCTCAGTTTCTAAGCCATCATAGTGAATAGGCTCCCATTTTTCTATTAGGTTGTTATTTCCAAGGCTCAGAAACTGGTAGGTGAGCAAATGAATGCCCCCTTGTAATGAGGGAAGAATGGTCAGCTGAGGTGAAAACTTTTCATAACAACACTACTAACCTGTGTCTGGGAACCTACAGGAGACTGACTTGTTTATAAGGGCAATATGTATGGAATAGCAGGAATTGTTTGCAGCAAAACCTGATATTTTAAAGACAATATATTGTCCAATTCATTTACAAACTTGCATTTAAATTCATCCTTGTTCAGAGTTTGCTACAGCACAGAAATAAGTTTTGACTGTCGATCAAAGTAAGATTTTACGCTATTCCATACCATTGCACAACTGTACAACATGAAAATTGATGGTTTCCAGTGTTTTCTGAACCTCAAATTGCAAGCATAGCTCAATGCCTGAGTAGCTTGAGCCAGACCTAATTCTCAACAATCTCATATCTTGTCTTTTACACCTGTGCAAGGGGATGAGCAAATAGGGCATTGAAGGGTGCTATTTCTTTCTCACTCCTTACAGAGATGTAAATGAATTCAACAAAGTGAAGGGCAGGGAAGACAATGGTGCAAACTCAGAGAAAATGAGACAGGAATAGAAGCCCCTATATTACCACAGAAGGAAAATTATTGAGGGAAAGCAAATCAATCAGCAAGTGTACAGAAATGGCATTGGGAAAAGAAGGGAAAGGGGAGGACTGCAATTTGAAAATAACCATAGCAAAAGTTCCTCATGAATCAGAGAACCAAATGAAGATCAACAAACAGTGAGTGGAACAACTGACTCTCACTGACAACAAGTCACAGCTATTGTTGCTGGGATATATCTGAGATGAATGTAGCCCATAGTATTTTTCCATAGAAAGTTGATTACAACATTTCTGCAGCTTAGGAAAAAGAAATTGGAAATACATTTTGTGAAAGATCATTCCGAGTGTTAATGTCTAAAGAAGATATATCCCAGAGAAATCTGTGTAGAAAACCTGTATATTTTAAGTGATGAGAGAGAGAGACTTACCGATAAGCTTAAGTGATACCGACTTCATGTAAAAATCTTTTATCATCACATTAGTGGCTCTGACCCTTTATTGAGCCAAGTCATAAAATCAAAGTTAAATTTTAGAAGTTGACGTGTCCTAAGAAAGTGATCTGACGAGAATTGAAAATGCTCTGGTTTCACTACACTGAAAAACTGCCCTGTCTGGAATTTCATTTTATGTTTCTGGCATCAGTGGCCAAATGCGTGAGATAATCAGGTTGGTGACCGATGGAAGTCTGGCAACATCAGTGCTGGCATGTCAGTTTACATCATACTGCACAGTATGAGGATTTGAACTGGCACAGACTTTTTTTTTTTTTTAATTTTTAAAGTTAATTATACATCAAGTTTGAAGACCCCTCTGTCCATGCTTTCATTTTTGATTTTTCAGCAGATCTAGAAATCAATTGATCGACAGTGCCCAAGTAGCTGAACCTCTGTGTACACTTTTATTGTTCTTATAGTGAAGGAACCATTATAATAAGGATGTTGGGAGAGATTTGCTGTTACGTAAAGGAGAAATGCAGTAGCTAGATTCAGCTGAAATCGAGGTATCTTCCTAAGTGTTTTGGAAAACCTTCCTCCCAAAAAACCCAGCCTAATCACATGTGCCCATCAATTTTTGTGGAAAAGTAATTTGTTATATTTCTTTCTAAATTCACTTAGCTTATTGCAGATTCAGGGCTTAAACACCTTTCACACTGCAAGATGACAGCAGAACACCTGTTGGCTTCAAAGGGGCCAAAATTTCATAAATGAGAACTTCACTGCTCTTTGAAAGAACTTGCTTCGTGCCGATGACTCTCTCAGCAGGACTATGCCTAGGGTTTGACTCTCCCATGGGCAAATTCTATGGAAATAACTTCCTGAGGATGTCAGGAAAGTGAAATGCTCTCTGGGGGACTGCACCACCCTTCTAAATCTAGGAGTGTTGCTAAAATAATATGTCCTCAAAGTGCTTGTATTGCACCACTTTCCAAGGGGCTAAGGATCTGCTCAGCTTTTAAATGTCTCCTTGAGATGCTTGTTATCCCAATGCAAAATAATAATGGTTTAAGGTCACTTCAGCATTAAAATGAACATTAAAAATATACTCACATTCATGGAACAAGATTGTAGCTACTTATGACAATGATGATTCAGCACAGAATGAAAAGAGCCTGTCACCTTCCTGAGTCCATTTGCCTCATGAGTTAATTAAGAATTCTCAGCAGGGTTAATACATGAGGAGAAACTGATAGTGAGTTTAGGGTTAGGAAGACATAAGTCTTTTTTACACCCTTGCTGAATTTTCTTACTCAGGTGTCTATATCAGTAGTGAAGGGCTTGGAGGCTACGGGTGACGGACACTTAATACAGGATTCCTTACTGTGCTGCAGGAGACCTCAGAAGCCAAAAGTTTGCTGTCTTTTAGACGTAGAACTCATCTCACAGAAATTTAGCTCCAAATATTGTGAGGGTAACAGAGGACCATAAAACAACTGTCTGAAATCTTGTTTTGGGAATTTTGCAATATAAACTGATTTAGGCCTTCAAACTTTCCAGTTTCATTAAAATAATATAACAGTGCCTAATGTTCAGGCAGAACTCTATCTCTCTTTATTGTGCCCCTGTTGAATCAGTCTCTCAGTAATTATGTGTAGAGATGCAAAGTGAAATTACTGTAGCAAAGGTGCAAATTCAGCCCAGAACGAAAAGGGGCATCAATTTCAAAGTCTATAACTAGGTATATTTCGATATCAAATGCTCAGCAGGAGGCCAAGAACTTCAATATTTATTGAGCACAGTATGCTTTCTCATTACATAAATACAGTCTTGTGCTACAATACAAACATATTGTTCTTACAAAAGACTTCAGATGATAGTATTTGAAACATTGTATTAACATTCACTTGAGCGTTAGTAGCCAAAACAAATGTATTAATACCTGAACTCTGAGGTCACAAGTTCTCCTAGAAAACACTCACATTCACTACAGCTGTTTTATATATAACATTCATTTTAAAAAAATGAAATAATTTGATATTGACATTTCAAGAATGGATAAATTGGCAAAATAAATGTTCCTAAATGATCTGCTAACCTCTGATTGTGCCAATTACCCTTTGCGGAAGTAATTAAAATAATTTGCAATGATGGAGAAAGAATATGAAATTCATTTCCATTGCATGGTCATTGAACAGTGATAAAGTAGTTGCACAGGAAAAGGATACCCTGAACATGACAAAAATGAGAATTTTCATCATATGGAGCAATTTAGCTTTTCTGGTATGTTAAAATGATCAGTTAATATTACATTTAGCCTTTTTACACTTGCCTGGAGTTGATAAGGAATTTATGGTAAGCTGACACATCATTTGCTTTTGGCAGATGTCGATTGCTCTTATCATTATTTTAAAACAGAAATTATAAATGAAAGGGGGAAAAAAGGAAAATTACACTATTTTCAATCCAAACAAAAATGCATTATCTTCAATCCAAACAAAAATATATGCACCTAGCTAGCAAATTCTTACTAGCTTTATGCCACTGTTGGCTGTTCTTCTCCTCTGTTTATATTATTTACTCAGAAAGTTTATGTTGCTGTTGTGGTGACTTCTAGAGGTAAAAAGTGCAACAGATACAATATTTTCCTTTATGTTTCTGACTAAAGGATGCAATGTTTTAATGTACATTTGCCTGACTCCCTGAACAGCTGATGGAAAATAAACATTCACAGTGATTCTAGAAAGTCAGGCCACTACAGTCATAGTGCCAAGTTATACCAACCCAGTAAAGAATTCAGCAATAACAGTGGGGATTTGTCATATCACTGTGGGCAGCCAAACTTGTCTTCCCATGAATGGGGATACGAGCCAAGGTATGAGCCAGCTCTGAATTAGAAGCCATTTAATTAAAGTTAGCACAGTGCTGAACCCAAATTAGCAAGGTTTACTAAGAGGCAGCATATATTCACTTGAGCTCAGCATGGTGATAGAGCTATCTGCTTCCAGCCAAGTTTGCATAGATGATAATCTCTTAAAGCACAATGCTTTCAGAGGACTGAGCCAGCCAAAGAACAGGCAAGGCTGTTCTCTTTCCTTATCTATCATCCTTCTGCAAAAAAAAAAAAAAAAAAAAAAAAAAAAAAAAAAAAAAAGGGAAGTACAACCCAATGGTTACATATATATTTAGTATTCCAGGCCTGTCTCTATCTAGAAACATGATTTCAGGTTTTTTAGAAACATTATTTTTGTTTTATTGAATCTATGCAAATGGAGATCAAAGGAGCAGCAGACTGAACAACTTTCCTGTCCAGCCAAATCTTTACTGGGGATACTGGCAATCCCCCTAATGAACTGAATTCACTGACCATCAGGATCTATATCCAGTTGCTACAGAAAGAAAGGGAACTCATGTAAGAGTATCTTACACTCAAAACCTCCACTGCATTATGGCTCTAGGTACCAGATCTTCTAAATTCATACATTCAAAGCAGAGGAAAGAGAATGGGATGTGGGAAACTGAAGAAAACATCCTTTCTTGTCCCAGATGAAGTATGAAAAAATTGTGGTCTTATGCTGCTTTGACAGGCACGTCTGGCTGTTGCCATTAAAATACCACATATGGCTGAAATACTTAGCATGTAGACAATTCTAATTATCTGTTAAGTGCTGTGAAAACATCAGAAACAGCCATGATATTCCCAATTTACAAAGATGTAAATCAAAGCAACAAAAGTTATTGCCACTCTAATACAACAGGGAACTATTTGGCTTTTAATTGCTCTTCTTGATCATTCTCTTTTGGTTTTATTTCTTTTCATGTGCTTTGCAACTTGGTTCGGGAACAACTATATCTAGATGCCACCTCTAAAGTCCTTTACATTTCATTCAAAAAAGCAATCCAAATTTGAAGCTTTATCCAAAATTTATAACTGGTGTTTTTGTAAGGGTTCAGGTTGTTTCTTGAACCTAGGTAGCTTCAAACATTGGGACCTCTCTAGCTGGATACTCAGTTTTTGACATGCTACAGATTCTCTTTGGATGAAGTGGAAGACAATATGAAAATATAATATGAGTAAAATTACATTTGTGAAGATAATCCCAGAGAATAGAATTCTGTATGTAAAAGGGTTCATTTACAACTTCTACTAAGAACTAAGGTAAATCAACCCAACAAGAAATATTTTTAATTAGAAATTGTCCTCAGAAAATATATGTAAAAAAAAATAATCAAACTCCTAAACTTCCTCTAAAAATTAGATAGTACTTTTTTTACTATGATCCCTTACTGTGTGTAAAGATGAGTAGATATAGGTCTTCCGTATCATCGGAAAGGAATTGATCAGTAGTCCCAGTAAATGTTTTCCATAAATATTTTTTATTAAAAAAAGAATAAATGCTTCAAAATAAAACTCACGTAAATGCTACTATACCTGTGAAACAATGAAGGGAAAGTTTGACAATTCAGGGTTTGAAGTACCATATTAAAGTTACCTTTGCATAGAGAATGGACTGGCTTAGGGAGTGGAGTTCTGCATCCTGCAGCGTGGAAGTCAGCAAGAATGCTTTCGCTGACTTTGAACCACATAAGATTAAGCTCCTGGAGGAGAGATTGGAGAATTTTCTATTTTTAAAATACTGCAACTTTCAAAAGATAAAGCTGCACATGGATGCATTATTTGAGAAGCAATACATGATCACCCAGCTAAAGACTGCAACATTTGAAGGACCAGAGTTATGATTACATGATGTACCTCAGCTTCTGAAATGTTTAACTTCTGACTGAATAATAGTAAAGCCATAATGTTCTACAACATATGATTCTGTATTTCTGTATTTCATGTTATATTAAAGAATGACTGTGCACATAAATTGTATATATGGGGAACATATATAGGTGGATTCCTTCCTATATATATGGACACGCACACATAAAAATTTATATGCAACACAGTCTTGTATGATAATAAAAAGAATAGGTCAGGCTAAAGAAGTATTTCTAAAGAGTTCAGCAGGAATTAACATTTTATCTTCAAGTTTTCTTTAGTATTTTGTCGTTCAAATTTTTAGGGTGAAAATGGAAAATATGCATTTTTAAAAATACCCTTTCACACAGAGAATTTCAGCTGTGGAATCAAATACCTGCTCTTTGAATTTCCAAAGAAAAAAAAAGCAAGGATTAGACACAGAACTTGTTGTGTCAAAGGAGAGCTAAAGGTTTTCAGAGTAATGACAAAAAGGATGCAATTTTCCTGTTGCAAAGACAACAGAAAGGTATTGAGTTAGCAGGAAACTCAAAATAGGAGCTTCTAAGAAATGTGGAGTACAATTGAGACTACAATCCAAGACTACAATACATTCTCACTTGTAGCTGAGGAAGGTAAAGGTATTGTGAGATGTGAATTCCCCTGAATTCCACCATTCAGTACTGCAAACATTATATTTTTCTGCAGGACCAGTAATGCACTGCTAATTATCAGTGGTAATAATTATACATTTAACAAGTTAGCATTATACTTCAAAAAGTTCACACTAATGCATGATTAATTATTGGCCTAATTAAGCATCCAATATTGCATTTACAAACAAAACTAATACATTAGTTAAGAGTGTGACAGTGCTTTTTACGGTAGATAAAAGGAAGAGGTAATTTGGATAACTAATGCCGAGACTGAATTTGTTGCACACAGCTCACAAAAAAAGGAGTAATTTCTATCCTTCAAACCATTTTAAGAGCATATTTTCCCCCACACCTCTCTCTTTTCAGTGCAGTATTCAACTGTACATCCTTTTTTTCCCCCCAAAAGTGAAATCATGAAGAAACATTGGGAACTCCAGAAGTCTGAGGAGTTTGGGGGTAGATGTTTTTTGGGGGGATGGGAGGGGTCGTGTGCAATCCCCCTACACTGAGAATATATCAACTTTTACACGTTAGAGCTTAGGGTGCCTTGTGGTGTTTCAAGCTGCAGGAGTTGATGAAATCATACAGCAAACAAGAACATCTCTTAATTAGACACAGACATACACAAGTGTGAACATGTAGAAAAATCAGTTTAGGATGCAGCACATCACAAAGAATGGCTATTCATCCGGTTGTTGCTTCTGTATTAATTTTCCTTCTACCATTGCACGAGACATATAAAGCCAGGTGTTGTGATAGTAGTAATTTATTCACATTGTCATTTGGGCCTCAGCAATGAAGGACGGCAAATTGCAGGAAGGAAGACGAGGCCTCCCTACTCACCTACAAATGCCATGATTTCACAGTTTTCCATTTTTAATAATATGCGAATGAGTTTCCTCAGCCAAGATTACTAGATTTTATCAAACACAGTCATCTTTGCTTGAATGTGCCCTCATTACTGGCCAGTGACAGAAAATTATACCTGCATAAGAGGCAGACTATTTCTGTGACATTTTCCCATCCTCGCTTTTCTCCCAACTCATAACAGAGTTCCCTTCACACTAGACAGCCCAAATAGTACTCCCATAGAGCCATGGAGCCTGTGGAAAATATACTGTCCCTTTTGCTATAACTTCACAGTAATGCCTAAATATTCAGGAGAACTTATTTGAACATAAATGCAAACTAGTATGTAAACACAGTCCTGAGGCTTCCAAACTGTAACCAACCTGCAAAGCTCTGAACTGAACTGTGCATCTCATAAGTGTCTCTGTGTGCGAGACCTTGAGACAAATATCAAGATTTGCAACATTCCAGTGTGAAACTACTTTAAGAGTACCACTGATATTTAACTCATTGTACTCTGGTCCAAAAAATGTCATTATACCATAGTCCTGAACCCCTGGGTCTCCTGTTGTTTTGTTGCTTCAATATATGTATATTCAAAAGTCTGTTTTAAAGTGTCTTTGAAAAGCAGACTGGAAGCTTTATATTGTTTTCAATTAGAATTTGCAGGACCAATACTGAGGCCATGTGCAGCCTTAGGTACTTTTATTGTACAATTCCGTAAATACACACATCTCTTTTGCACCCTTGGACCAGTGTCCAGCAGGAGTCTTTTCTTTCCTGTTTCTAAAATGAAAGGGCATTGAAAAGACTGAGAGCCATACCCTCTCTTGCACTCTATGTGCTGCATAATTGAAACAACATCATTAAAGCCAAAATTGAACTTTTCCCCACTTGTATGTACAGATCCTATCCATTAAAAAAAGAAGAAATTTTAAATTACTTGTTCTCCCTACACCCTTCATCCATCTCCTGATTATTCAGTACCTGTCACGGGCCCCAAAGATGATCCTGGAATTGCTCCTTTAACCCACGTGTGGAGCTGGATGGTGGTAGCAGTTAGGGGTTAGGGGGAGGCAGTCTCCTGAAATGCAGAGAATCTGGAGAGAAGTAAGACTATAGATACTATAGGACAAAGAAATGTAGGGAAATGAAAAATACTCCTCTTGCCGGAATGTACTCCAAAAACTTCTTCTAATCCCTGTGAAAAATCTAAGCTCAGGGTACGACACAGACCGCATTCCCTGTATTTTTTTTCACCTGAATACTGCCTTGCCCTTGTTAGGAGTACATTAGAGAGCTGTGGAATGAACAAATGAATTTCCCCATTTTAGTAAGTGCTCTAATGAGGTACACCCTCTCAGGTATCAGTGGGCTTTGCATCACCCTAATATTTGCTTAATGCTGATGAGTTTGGATGCATCTTTTCTATTCACGTCAGTACAACTTGACCACAGCTTTCAAGATTAGCATAAGCTTAAATGCTTTGCATAGGGACAGGCTTTATTAAACAGTTTAAATTTAGGCGCGGATTTCTAAATGCTTTTCAAAATCATGAAATAAGCAATGCTGAAAGGCATGCTACCCAACCCACTATGTTTACTTATGCCTACATTTTAATCATGTATTCCCCTACCATCATGTCACATTTCCATATTTTCAAGCTGGGCTAAGGGTAATGCAGGAAACATGGGCTAATTGCAATTCTCGTTTTTATGGCATTAAAAATATGACATCAGAATACACTTTTTTTTCAAATAAAAGCGTCAGATGGATATGCCACAAAATATCCATCTGTAGCAGCAACTCCTGATTTTCACTAGTCTTTCAACTAGTCTTTTCACTAGTCTTTCAAAGTTAAACATATTACTGGAAGAAATATCTTCTGAATTGCAGAATGAGTCAGCAATACCTATAGTTTTGGGAGGACAAGCTTTACAGAAGTTGCTTTTGCTTAAGCCATTAGCAACTATTAAATTTATTCTCTTCACTTCACGTTCCAGATGATGGAAAATGTAGGGAAAAGGCAGTCTACAAGGCATTAACCCCTTCACTCCACAGGACATTTTTTGTGCTTGAAAGGAATTTGATGATTTCAGCTTTCTTCTCCTTCTTAACTTTGCCTCCATTAGGATTGCTTGCATGAATAAGGGGTTGCAGAAACTGGCCCTTGTATTGTAATGTAATCACAGATTGATTCAGCTCTGCAATCAGCCACTCATCTGTGATGATCATTTCAGGGTCCTGCCAAGAGTTTCTGGAAGGCTCTGTGCTAGCTCTATACTGATGACACAAATGACTAAAAAACTTCTCTATATACTACTTTGCACTAATTCAGATCTCTGTTCTGAGGGAGGGAGAAAGAATCATAAGGAATCATAAAGAACACTGCTTTGCATTAATAAAACATCCATGCATACCATCCCCAACAAAAACAAAGATCGAAAGACTGCAGATAAAAATAAAATCTGTTTGTTATGTGTTGAGGTGGCTGGGTTTTTGGTAGCGCGGGGGGGGCTACATAGGGTGGGTTTGGTTAGAAGCTGCTAGAAGTTTCCCCCCCCAGTGAAGCTAATGATAGCTGGCTAGAGGAGGGACTTCCGGCTGCTGGCCAAGGGAGAGCCAATAATTATGCCTCTGTGATAATGTATTTAAGAACAAGTTTGTTGTCCAGAAGAATTTCAGCCAAGGGAGAGCTGACCAAAGCTCCCGGGTGGCCCCCCTGCCTCCCCCACTGTCGGGGTAGGATGGGGGTGACAGCAGCCTGGCCTGGGCCTCTCAGCACCTAGTCCAGAGCAGGCAGCAGTACACTGGCCAAGCCACCCATGCTGCTCTCAGCAGTGCCAGCCGAGCTGAGTGGCGGCCCCTGCGAAGGGGGGAACAGGGACAGGGACGGGGTGTGCGGCCCCACGGAGAGCGGCCCCCCTGCCCACTGGGCCTGCCCCAGGAGCAGCCTATGCTGGAGCCCGTCCTGCCTGAGGAGCTGAACAACACTGACAGCACCAAAGCCCCCAAGGTGAACTGTGAGGGGTGGAGGGGTGAGGGGGGTGCCCTGCAGGCTGGGCCAGGGCGACAGAGTGGCCCCTGCTGGCGGGCACTGCCCTCCCTTCTCCCTCCAGCCGAGTCATGCCAAGCTGGGGCTGGAGCGGCCTGCTGCGGTGCAGCTGAGCCCATGCTGGAGCAGATGGATGCATGGAAGAAGGCCGTTACCCTCCATGGAAGGCCCAGGATGGAGCGGAGTCCTTCAAGAGACTTGTGGCCCGTGGAGAGGAAAATCCACGCCAGAGCAGGTTATTCTGGGGTAGGACTCATGGCCCTGTGGGGGATCCACATTGGTACAGCTCACCCTATGAAGGACTGCATCCTATGAAGGACCATCGAGGTGCAGAGACACACCCCCCGCACCTTATGGACCCGTGGGACAATAGATGTGGAAGAACTACTGCCTGAGGGGTGAACCCACGTTGGAGAGGTCCATCAAGGACTGTTACCCTTGGGAGGGACCCCACGGAGCAGGGAAAGGACTCAGAGCTGTGGCCACTCCTGTAACCCATGGTGAGGACCATGGTGAAGCAGGCTGTCCCCCTGCAGCCCATGGAAGAGTGACTATGGGACAGCAGATTTGGTAGATCTGTTGCCCAAGGGGTGAACTTGTCCCCCTGCACTGCTGCAGGGGAAGGAGGGAGAACATGGAAGGAAGCAGGGGTGGGTGGAAAGTATGTTTAAGACTGTTTTATTTCTCACTCTTTAGATCTTATCCTATTAGTCATAAATTTTAATATTAACTCCATGTTGAGTCTGTTTTGCCTGTGTGACCTCTCCCAGCTCAAAGCGACTTTAGTGGGTGCCTAGAATCCAGCCAAGGTCAACCCACAACAAATTTTGGTGGCCCGTACGGGGAAGTAATGAGGATTTTGAGATAAGGACAGTCAGTGGGAGAGGTAACAAGCAAAACAAAAACTGAACAGTATTAGAGAATGAAATGATCATGGGGAATTTTTGCTGTAATTGTGGTGAAGGTACAAGGCATGGATATTATGTTTTGATAAGTTGTGTGTTGAATGTAGAATTTAAAATTCTTAAATATGTGATTCACAGAGGCGAGAGGTAGAAAGAAAAGCAAGTCCTTTGGTGACACAGCGCCCCAGAGCGAATTGAGTCAGAAAATGGGGCTCATTTCAAAAACAGTTTAGTTACTACTTGGGCAAGGGAACATGGCATTGAATGGGTATATCACATCCCATATCATGCACCAGCCGCTGGAAAAGTTGAGCAGTGTAATGGACTGTTGAAAACTACTCTGAAAGCATTGGGTGGAGGGACTTTCAAAAATTGAGATCAGCACCTAGCAAAGGCTACATGGCTAGTCAACACTAGAGGCTCCATCAATCGAGCTGGCCCTGCCCAGTCAGAGTCCCTTCACACTGTGGATGGAGACAGAGTCCCAGTAATTCACTTGAGAGGTATGTAAGGTAAAGCAGTTTGGACTAACCCCGCTTCGAGCAAAGGCAAACCCATTCATGGGATTGTCCTTGCTCAGGGACCAGGATATACTTGGTGGATAATGAGAGAAGATGGAGAAACCCAGTGTGTACCTCAAGGAGATTTAACCTTGGGAAAAAACTAATTCATAATCTGAGTTGTATGTTGCAAGACGTAATTCACCAGACAAGAAAGATTCGAACTAAACTGACGCTGGTGCTCAATGATGAAACAGCCTTAGAAGAGAAGACCTGTATAAGTGCGGGATACAGGCAAATATGGGATATGAGTGTGACGTAAAATGGTACAGAATAAGGGGTGGAGATTGTAGTGGGTTTGTTACCCTACCTGGGAGGGAAAAGGAACTAGGATAGGTCACCTCATTTATATTTTACCAATGAGGTATTCCATACCATATTACATCAGCTCAGATACAAAGAGGCAAGAAGGAAGCAACTCTGTCCTTCTCTTCCAAGATAGCTGCGCAGAACAGACGGCTGTTCTTTGGAGGAGGAAAACTCTTCTCATGGGGAAGTAATCTTTATTGTGAGTTTTCCTTGTGTGTGTAGAGTGCTTATAGTTCTTTTTATCTTCTCTGTGTACATATAAACTACTTTTTCTTAGAAACCTTGGGTTTTTCAGGGTTTTTTTCTGCCCTCTTCCCTTTCTCTTTGCAGGTGGGGGAGGTTAGCTCAGTTTCGGTGGACACCTGGCATTCAGCCAAGGTAAACCTACCACACTGTTGTTTAGTAAAAAAAATATAAAAATGGAGGGGTTGAGAAGGCTGAAAAAGTAGGACTTAAAGAAGGGCATGTTGTTTGGAATGTGCATTTGGAGAGAAAAAAGATATCCAAAGATCAGTATCTCTGAGAACAGCCCATTTACCAATGTCTAAACAGCTAACAACTAAATGTAAAAGTGTCTACTCAATCTAATAAAAATGTACTATTATATTATTTACTACAGCATAAAATTTAAAACATTAACATGAAGAAGGTAAACAGAAAACTGAATATTTATTGTGTCAAAGACTAACAGTACTTTCCAAAGTTCAAGTCAAATATTGCTACTAATAATACTGACAAGAATTATTGAGTGAAATTATTCTGAATCAGAGTATACAGAAGCACTGAATTTGGCCATTTGTTTCTTGCTTTGTGATATCCATTTCCACTGACTGCCTCATGCTTTGGACACTTGGAAAGAGCCATGGGCTCTAATGTTAGCTAATGGCTAAGACTCTCAGTTCTATGTACAAGGTGACACAAAATCTTTTGATTTCTGGTATGTCTACCCCTCTGGAAGTGCCACTGCTATTCATTTGTTCAATGGCTTGTATCTGGTACTTTGAACAAATATTGCCCCCACTCTCTATACCCTAAAATGATAAATGCATCACCTGGTGGCTATCCACTAGTTCCTGCTTCATACTTCTCTCTTAAAAGGTGACATAACACTTCAGAAGTAGAAAATGATCATCCCACAAGGAATTCTGAAGAGGGAAGGAAGGACATGTGTAAGCGTAACCATGCAGTGAACCAATCTTTAACCACAAAATGCCCGTGTACTCTTGAAAATACAGATAAACCCTACAATGAAGCACCAGCTAAACAACTAAATATAATATAAACCACACAAAGCCGCCAGTGGTAGAGACTCCTTGCATCTGCTCAGTTAATAGTTTTTCTGCAAACTAGAGTGATTTTCCAGGGTGCTTATAAGAACTTCTGGTAGCACACTTTCCATACGCTTGAAATGTAGCATCAGTGGAAGTGCCAAAGGCTGCATCCACACTGCTAATGGTACCCACCTTGGACAGGTGTGCATGGATCCCCAGGTAAGTAATGGAGACTGGTCCATGTCCCTCTGTAGATGGCTTGCCTCTCTAGAGCAGACTCACTGCACACATGCTTCAGAGCATTCAGCCTAGAAATGTTCAGAAAGAGAATGTCATCTACAGCAGTTTTGTCCAGGTCTCAAATGTAGGACAGGAACCCCTTGCGCTCCTCATTCTTTACTCTTGACATGAGAGGATCCTTTGCAGGACACACTGGTTCTCTATCAGCTCAGGTATCCAGAAAAAATTAATTACTGTGAGGGTGGTGATGCACTGGAACAGGTTACCCAGAGAAGCTGTGGATGCCCCATCTCAAAGTGTTCAAGGCCAGTCTGGACAGGGCTTCAAGTAATGTGGTCTAGTGGAAAGTGCCTCTGGTGGGGAAAGTTTCCCTGGTGGGGAAGCTGGAACTAGACGATCTTTAAGGTCCCATGCAACCCAAACCTTTCTATGATTCTATGGTTTCCTCTCTGGAAGGTAGAATGTGGTTGACAGGTGATGTGGTTGAGGGACGGTGAAGTGCCAGGCACTGTCCTGCAGGACCATCCATGTGCAGTCAGGATACACCATCCCAGAGCTCCTCTGGCTGCAGCACAGGTAATGCAGTGCAGCTGCAACACTGGTAACTGATGTTCCCACATCAACATCCATGGTCTTTCCTGGAGAATGTGTTCTCTACCGCACCTGAGTATAATTTGGTTCTTTCATGAGAAGAAAACTCACTGCAGCTGTGTACTGATTTGCTACTCAACCTGTGTTATTAACTTCACTGAAAGACAAATGTCTTGCTAGTGTGAACTAGAAAGGTGATGATATAATTTTCATAGATTATGCTATGATTTTCTGGATGTCCTAGGAACAATTTTTGGCCAAAGAATCTAGACTGGCATTCATCCCGAAACTCGAGAAATTCCCTGCATGACAGGTTGGGTCTTCTGCACCTAGAAAAGGCCACAAAAATCCCTTAGAAGTATTTTATAATTGCACTCAGTCCTTACACAGGTAACTATACCAGCTGGAAGCTGAATTTCATACCAGTGGTCAGCAGTGTACCTCCTGAAGTGAGAAGATCTGTTTTACAGACAGAGGCACAATATGACCTGTAATTATTAAAGGCCAGAAGAGGATTCAGCTCCCCTTTGTGAGCAGTATCACTGACTATTCGTGTGACTTACTGCTTCTCAGAAAGGGAGGTAAAACACTTAAAATTCTTTTTAACATCCAAACCAAACAGCAAACTCTCATATCCAACTAAAGTTCCAACAATATTTTCGTTATAAATAAATCAACCTGTTTTTCCTCAAAATAGGGAATATCAATAATTCTCAAACTCTGGAAAGCTTTTCAAATTGACCCATTTTATTGTTGTAAGTCCAGACTTTAAAAATCTAAGTTGCATTTTACTGTCCAAGTATGTCCACTGATCCTCTGGGACTGCTCTTAGCATATGTTATCATTTGGTGTGAGTAAATCAATATTCAGCTGGCCATAAATTGTAGCAATAAATCAGATTTTATGGTGTAAGTTCAGAGGTGAATTGTATGGGGAAGTTCATCCAGATTTGAAAAGTGAAGCAAGATATAAAGGTATTAAAATACAAGGCTCCTTCTCATCACCCTAAAAAGATCTGAAATTTGGAAAACTTTCAATAATTTGTCATTATTTCTGTAGATTGCTCATAATTGGATCCAAGAATAAAGAGGAAAAAAGTCAAGCCAGTACTTAACTTGAAGTATTAACTACACATTGTTCTCCTGTAAGCACTCAAGTTAAAATTATGGCAAATTGGAACAGCAGTTCCCTTCTGAATCAACATCCATTTCTCTGTCCTTCCCTGCTGAAGACTTTTACATTTTGAAGTCACAAATGATTATTTATTTATTCCCCTATAAAATGCATGCATAGTCCCAAAAGCCGTAATATAACATTCTACAGTACCCACAAATGTAGTACTCATTATTAGAAATTATTAGATCACTTAATCTTCTCTGCCAGTTCCTTCTTCCTCTTAAAAAAAAATAATTCACAGTCCCCCAGTACAAGCCCACGAAACAATAAAACTAATAGTAATAATAATGATATGCTTGCTTGGTCTTTTATGGTACAGAAAACAAATGTCTTTTGACTTGTATTGCAGGGATATACACATTGCAAATGGATACAGGACTGAGTCAGTCAGTTCCTTACCCTAAGGATGCTCAGTCTGATAGGAAATGTTTGCTTACTTTTTGGGATCTGGAAACAACTACAGTAATGGGAAAAAGAAGACACATAGCTCCTACTCTGAGTTCTTCCCTTTAAGATGAGAGAACAGTCTCTCATACCTTTGACTCAAAAGGCCTCTCTACCAAGAGCAGGATTTGGCTGGATTTCTTTCTTTTGCACAACCAACCACGCATTGCCTGGAGTATTGAACCAGGGCAGTATCAGCTTTCAGTCTGATGCCAAATACACTTAGGACACTCACCTTGTCCTGCCTGTGTAGCTAGCTTTATCCTGTTCCTCAAACCCGGCTTTTTCTCCAAAGAATTATTCATCCACTTGACCTTTCCCATTAGTCCTTTGTGTGTCAAGGACTGTTTCCCTCCCATTACAGTCAATGAGAGTAAGTGACTGATTACAAAGGGAATTTCTGAGCAAGAAGAGACAAAAGCAAAGGCATCTTCTGCATTCTCAATCACCCAAGTCATGATATAAGTAACACAATAAAATACAAAATCTCATTCTCCTGGAAAGCAATTATGATGAGAGGTGACGTAAAAAGAATACAAGTTCTGCATGTCCTCAAAAATCCTTACATTGGTGATGAAATCAAATCTCCTAAGACATCCTGGAGTGAAATCACTTTATCTACTTAGGCTATCAGTCAGATGGACCTGAATTAGGTGAGCTCTGAAGACTCAATTTTTCAGCTCTGTTCGCTGACCTGAAGTAACAAATTCCTGGTAGGTGTAGATAGTATACTCCAATCCTTTTTCTCAGTTTGGACATCTGAGAATTCTTTGCATAAAAGATAAGGCTGTTCGAAATAAAAAGTAAGTACAGGTCTTCACATCTCAGGAAACTCTACTGCAACTCACGTGGTGACATTGGAACCTAAGTCACCTAAAAGTTGATTGATTCTTGGGTTTTACCAGTGTTAACACGTAGGTTTTTGCCAGTGTTAACACCAAGTATAACTAGATTAGAGAATCACAGTTTGCTATGATTTATTTTGGTTGTAGCAACAAGAGTACACACATGCACAACACCCCTGGGCAGCAGCAATCATTATTTCATTATTTGATTGTATTGTATTATTTATTACCACACCTGAGGGAGTCCAAGTCAAGACCAATGTCTAATATGGCAACACAAACCTGCAGGTTTTCACAGTATGGGAAATGTAGGCAGTGTCCGAGACTTTGGACTTAAATTCTGCAAGAAGACCCTGGGCGACAGTGACATCTGCGGCATGTTCTAGAAATATTTCTAGAAAGGGTCTCTCAGTAGTTGCCTTCTCTATCTTTATTTTACTGTGAAATGGAGTAAACTTCAGGATTTCAGTACAGTCTATTTTCTGTCACCATTGTGCTGCAGAATCACCTATGAAAAACAGGTAAATCAATTTCAGAAGCCAGAAACTGAAATGTTGGATCAGACGAATCAAATCAGAATAAGGTAGGTGGCTTGGTCTTCAGGAAACAGTTGTGATATAGCTTCTCCTTCTGCCTCTTTTGTCAGGTAAAGATAAAACCAGATTGTTAAATAGGCTGAAATTCCTAACCTGTTCTTTCCCTCCCACTCTTCCAGTACCTATTAGTGCATCAAACAATTACGCAGAGACTCTGACACAGACTATGTAACATATATTTGGAACATACAGTAAAAGAATCTTATTAGCTGGCTCTATTAGTTGAAATGAACAGGAGCAAAATAGTTAATAAACTGCGTTTTAGGGGTAGGGCATTACACATCCCACAGAGATAACAGAGAAAATTCACACCTCTTTAAAATGCTGTCAGAATGTAGGCTGGGAAGCATGATACAGTTCCAGGTTACCAGAAAAGGTGGAAACTTAAAGCAAAACCACAAAATCTTAATTCTTGAAGCTAAATTTTACAACAGTGTCAGATTCCCATGTCACTGGGTAGCTGAAGAATCCCTGAAGACAGACAGCCAGGCACAGGGCAGTTCACTGCGTGTCTTTGCAAACTTCCCACAGAAATCTGCACTGAACAGGGAGACTTCAGCCCTTGCTTGCCTCGAGATTCCTTTCACTTGTTCATTTCCAGAAACAAGTAGTAATGGTTGTGAAGGACCAGCCACAGAGATGCCATCCCTTCCTGTCCCATATGCCAAGTCAGAGTTACACTGAAATCCACAGGTGCCACAGGTTCCTATCTGGATTTAAATACAGTGGTAAGAAGGAATTAAAAGCAGAGACAGGGAAGATATAGCATCAAACTTTCCTGAATTGAATGTGAAAGATGGAAATGAAATCTTGAAAACTGCAAGAATTCAAGAACAGACTTTTTGGCTTCTGTGTTCAGATTGGGAAATGAAGAAAAATCACAGAGCAGGATACATTGGGCTGATGGTCCCAGAGGCAAAGCTCGACCCAGGGAGAAGTTCTTTGCAGAGTTTGGTGTGTAACTATTGTTTATCTAGCCATTGAGGGGGAAAAATCATAGAATGGTTCAGGTTGTAAGGAACTTAAAATATCATCTAGTTCCAATCCCTCTGCAATGAGCAGACCACTAGACCAAGTTGCTCAAAATGCCAGCCAACCTGACCTTGAATACTTCCAGGGATGGGGCATCCACAACTTCCCTGTTTAACCTGTGCCAACGCCTCACCACCCTCACAGTCAAGAATATCTTCCTAACATCTAATCTAAACCTACCCTTTTTTAGTTTAAATCAAATGCTACTCTTCACACATGGGCATCACTTTCCCCATGAGTAGGCAAAAGGAAGGAATTTGGCAACCTGGACAGGACTGTCACCCCTGCCAAGCCTACTGAACCACAAAACAACTTCCCCCAGGGATTCTCAGGTATTTTAAAATTGTCTAAACTGAATTGACAATACCATCTGCACCATTCAAAACTCCAAGATTATATATTCTCCAGTTCAGGCAGGAATGCCCAGTACTTCCCTCAGGGCGGGGAATTCCACAATGGGTATGAGGACAAGAGCACCCTCCTATCTCACAGGCCTCTTAACATCTAGTTTATAGCCTGAGTCAGGCTGCTCTGGGCAAATGGTGTAAATAGTCTATTGATAACAGTTTCTGGGAAATGGCGTGGAAGGCTATAGAATACACAGTTTTGGGTTACACCCATACAGTGATGAACTGGTCCCAGCAATTGTGTCCTAGTTAGAACAGCTGGGACCAGTTCATCACTGTGTGAGTGTAACCCAAAACTGTGTATTCTATACCCTCTGTGTCACTTCCCAGGAACTGTTACCAACAGACCATTTGCAGCAGCTGCACAGAGCACACCTGACCCCTCAGGCTATAGTCATGGGTGATGTTAACTCCCCTCCAGGGAGTCATCAGCACCTCCACACACAGCCTGAGGGGTCCTGTCTGCTAACAGGCCACCAAGGATTCCAAAAATATCTCATCCATTGTGGAACTCCTCTCCCTGGGGGAGGTACTGGGCATTCCCTCTCAAACCTGAGGGTATATAATCTTGGGGTCTTGGGACTTCTGGTACCACTTGTGGGATCCAGAGGAGGACCAGAAGCTCGACCAGACTGCAAACATCACTTGCACCAACAGGGTTTTCTTCTCCTTTTACTTTTGGACTCAGGGAACCATGTGGGGCTCAGCATGGGAGCCAACAAACAACATTCTGTTCGTGCCCCAGGGTGCCGGGTTATACATCTGTGTTTTGTAGGTTAAAACCAATTGTTCATCTGTATAATTGTATTTATTGTATTATTTTTATTAAATTGTTATTCTGATTTAAAATCTCTTTTGAGTTGGGTTCATTTCCCCTATCAGTTTACCTTTAAACCAGTACAACAATGAAATTTATTTTTGCATGTGTGTAACGAGTTTAACATGGACCAAAGCACATGTGAATCAGTTAGGAAAAAATGAAATCTCTCCATACAGACACCTATACTTGTGACTTAGAAAAATACCAGTTTTGACCAACTAGTACATAAAGACAGGCACAACATGGCAGCTACTAGCGTCAGGTTCTTGATCTAACAACTCAGGTGAAAAAAAAAACAGGAATCTTTTGTTTTCCTGGACACAAAAGCAAATGGGCTGTGTAATTCTGGTTATATAGAACAGAGATTTTTTTATTCTTATCCTGTTTGTGGGACCAAATCCTCATCCCTGGCACACTTCACCCTCAATAGATTTTCTGACTGTATAAAGCCGTCGTAGATGACCTGACACCTGAATTCTCTTTCTCTTTCCCAAAGTACAGAGAGAATTCTGGTATTGTGGGAATACTAGGAGAACATCTGGTATCCAGTCATCACAGTCCTAAATAAAGCAGCTCATGGTTTAGACAAATTTCTTCCAGGAGTCAAAATAAAGAAGGAAGAAAGGTGGCAGAAATACACTCTTGTCTGTCCAACCAAAAGGGTAAGAACATTCTCCACATACACATGCACGTATTTTAGATTGTGCAATCTAATACACTTTTGCCATGTATATCGAAGACCTTGACATAAATTAATGGAGAGGGTGACTACACATACATATGGAGGGCAATTTTACTCTAGAGTAGTTTTCACACATCTCAGAAGAGCACCACACAAAGGATGCAGAGCCAAGGGTGTACTAGCTAACTCCAGAACCAAAATATTCACAGCCACCGGGATCTGGGTTTCAGTTAATTCACTCTTTTGAGTGGTTCAGCTTATTTTCTCATGCATGGCACAAGATCTTGCTTTTGAAAGCAAAGTTACTGTACTCTTTGCCAACCCTCACCAGAAGGACCAGCTTCACTTACACTGTTTCTTACAGGCATGATATTGCTCTTTCACTCCTTTAAAGTAAAAGCATTGCTTGAAGAAATTGAGCTTAATTTACCTATGAAAAAAAAGTACTAAATCAGAATCTGGTACCAATTCTTTGGAAATAACCAGAATTTCTCTTACTATGCAGAGAGAGGTAAATACTTTATTTTCCTTAGCTGATAACTTCAATTAAAAAGTCTACAAATCACATCAGATTAATTAAGTACTATGTGAAAGTACAAGTATATATATTTTACTTTTTAATGTATTTCATTTGCACAACTCTGGTTATAAATATTGATCTGTTTGGATCATTAACTGAAGTGCAGCTTTAAAAATAGGATGATTAAGTTCAATAAAACCTAAAATTGAGAATAGCAATTTTAGGCTTTTAATACAGCAACCATCAGCTTAGCACAAGCCAGATGGATGCAGAAGAAATAGATATGAGGCTGTTTCCCACAGCAACTTCTAAAGGAGAGATTACAAGTGTATCTTCAGCTGTTAAGAAGAATCATAGTTTCTTCTGCTAGTTTAACAGTGACAAATTGGCTTAAAAGAGTCACTATAAGTAGATAACGTATAGTAGCCTGTGAAAAATATGTTTATTGAGTTAAATGAGAGCATTAACCTTAAATGCAATGTGAGCTCTTGCCCACATACAAAGTTATTGGTGTGAATGGTACTTGCTGTTACAACTGGGGTAGATCTTGGAGACCTCTGCAACCTGTATCATCTAAGACTTGCAGGCATTGTACTCTGCCCATGGTCAATCAAACCCTTAAAGATCACAAGGGCATTGAAAGGTTAATCATTATCTATCTGTCACTATTTTGCAAAGAAGGTAGAAAACTCAAGTAGTAGGAGAAGCATGCACAATGAAAAGCTGAAGGAATAAATAAATTATATTTTTCTAGCAAAAAAATACATATGTGTGTGTTGAGGAGCATTGCAGCAGAGAAAAAGGCCTCGGTGTATGTCCCCAAACTGAATAGAATAAGGTGACCTGCCTGAGGAGCCTTTCCATCTAGAAAATGGTAGATTAAGAAGTCCTGTGCCTCTTTCCACCTTCCAGCCTCTGTTGTGTAGGTACATGCCATGTATGGTCTGGAAGACATGACCAGACATGTGACAAGGCACACCACAAATTAGGTGTTTACTGAAAACAAGAATTTAAAGCGAAAACAAGAATTTAAAGCAGTCTAAAAGGAGCCATCATATCAAGATAGGACTGAACGAAAATTTTTCTTGAGTTGACCAAAATTTACTGACATTGTGTGAAATTTCCAACTGCATATCATCTTTCCAGACATTACAGTCATTCTTCTTCTTCTCCTTGCCAATGGAATTTCCCACCTTTCTTGTGGATGTACTAGTGATACAGTATAATTTACATATCCTGTATTCTCCTTAAGACTTTGGTTTATCAGAGCACAGTCCCTACAAGATCTAGAATACACAGGATGCAGAGTGATAGCAGAGTTAAGAGTGAAGATAAGAAAGAAATAGGCGTTTGTCTCAACTTTGTCTGCAGCAGAACTTATATTGATGCTATGGTTGGCAAAGAAGACTCTAGAAGAGCTTTGCTTATGATTTGTAGGGTGGATGGCTCAGAATAGCAGGAGATGTGAGCAACGTCCACTTGACATGTAACTCTGGGTAAAGAAAGAATGTAGGACTAAAAAAACCCCACACTGGCTCTCTACCTGGTAAACAAGGATTGCTGAAATAGTTGAACATTCCCTTTTACTCAGGCTAGAATGAGAAAAGTCAGACCAGCTCAGTTTGGTCCCACATTCAGTAGTTGGAGGCTCACGAAGTTTCCTACTTGCTGAGCTACTGTCCCCTTAAAACAATCCATTGCAAGTAAATGCTATTTAAATCAATAGTGTGCATTCACAGACAAAATTGGTTTAAAATTTATTACATGTTGTGGCTCACCACGTCAAGAAAGAACAGAACACACATTTTAAAAAACAAGCAGGTTTTCTGAAAATAATCAAACATTCAATAAAAGATGTTTATTGTTGCCATTTTTATTTGTTAGGATGAGGAGTGGATTTTTTTACTCTTCCTCTTGCAAGCTAAGCAGTGTTGAATAACCATGAGGATACAGAAATTTGCTTTTTTAACTTTAGTAATAATTTGAATTGTCTTTGAATTTATTTTAATCTTGATTTAAATGTGTAATGCAGTGTATTTGTCTCTGCAGCTCTTGAATTTCACACTTGCATAAGAAAATACACTCCAGAATATACTTATTAAAGAACATAATGGCTTTGAAGGATTTTTAAAAGCAAAGAGATATTCTAATCTTCTTTCACTGTAGTAGTTGCATACTTCAAATGTAGACAATGTTTGCTTTACAGTTAGTAATTATTATGGCTGCCAGATACAACTAAAAAGCAGCTTGTGCTCTTCCTATGGCTTCCTTCAAGTATTCACCATGTAAGTTGTTAGTGAAATAGCTAATTAAGAAATACTAATAGCTACCATTTGTATGATCTTTCCTCTCCAAACCCCTAAAACAACTTGCAAAAGAGGGGCATTATTGACCTATGTTGTTCTGAGGAGAAGAAGTGAAGGGCAGAGCCATTTGAGCACAAGCATTTGCCCGTTTAAGGTGGTTCCACTTGTAGGAGTTGTGCATGGAGAGTACAAGCCTTTTCAAAGGCTTTTCACCACACAGCAAAGGGACTTTCAAAAAGCTTTGAACAAGCTTTCTCTTAAAGGGCTTTTAATAAACATATTCAAAAATGTTCAAAAAAAAAAAAAGGAGAGAAGAGTGAGAGGACAAATTTGTTAATGCTAAATTATTTAGAAGAGTGGAAAGGATGCTGTATAAAGACATACAGGAAGATGACAAAATAGTGGAGAATAACATGAAAGCTGAAATGCAGTGTCAGTAAATGTGTAGTGATGCATTTAGGAGACCCAATTTAACCTGATGTGTGCAAGAATGGGCTCTGAACTAGCTGCTGCATGTCTAGAATGAGAACTCCCAGTTACAGCAGCTGTTTCCACAAAACATCATTTGGCCCAAGAAAAACACCAGGATGCTTCAAAATATCAGGGAGGAAATAGAGAACCAGTCTAAAAACGTAATTATTATTTTGTATAAACCCATGGTGGGCCTACAGCTCAACACTGCATGCAGTTCCAAATTTCTGGTCAGAAAGGTTGTACTGAGGTGAGAAAACACACAGATAAAGGTATCACACAGAAAAGAATAGCATCCAAAATAGAAATAATTAGGTTAAGACTCTTTTGCAGAGAAAAGAGATAACCAAAGGTAGATGTGACAGAAATTAATAGAAACATCAATAACATTGAGAAGATCATTATGAAATTGATTTTTCACAATGCAAGAAATGGGGGCAACAAATGACAATATTTTGACAGGCTGAAAACAAACAAAAGAAGGCACTTTTTCAAGCAACACAATTAAACTGAGAAATTCCTTGCCTGAGATTATTTTAAAAAGTGTTATTTCTTACCCATTCAAAAAGCAAAAGGGCCAATTCATGGAAGCAAGTCTACCAAGACTGATAAAACCAGAAATAGTGTTTATAACCAAGGAATTTGTTAAACTACCAACTGCTGGAAGCAGGGAAAATATGTCAGGGAAGCATCATTGTACACTTGTGTTATTATGCATTCAGTACTTTACTACTGAAAACCAGGCTAACCTTACTGTCCCTCAAAAATGCCTGAGAGGTCTGAAGATGGCTTGCCTCTACAAACATTTTTTGGTCAGTAGGCTTGTCCAAAGAAACCAAATGGATCCTGAACAGAATTTGACTCCACAGACAATGGCAACATCTATGAACGTTTCATCTTGGGTAGAAAGATGAATATTGACCATGTTGAAATCAGCAGGAATTTTGGCACCCTTGCAATAGAAGTAGCCTCTCACCTCATGCAACCTGATTCCCAAGATTCAAGTATTCCCAACACATCAGGCTTCTTCCTGGTGACTGCCTGAATAGTCAGCATGAAAGGCAAGAAGATTTTCAAAGCGCAGGGCATTGCAGCATGCTGTGCTGGTTTTGGCTGGGGTAGGGTCAATTTTCTTCACAGTAACTGGTATAAGGCTGTGTTTTTGATTTGTGCTGAAAACAGTGTTGATAAGGCAGAGATATTCCTGTAATTGCTGCTAGCACAGAGTGAAGGCCTCTCCTCCTGCTGGTACTGCCTCACCAGTGAGGGGCCTGGGGGTGAACAAGAGCTACACAGCCAGTACAGCTGTACCCAACTGATCCAAGGGACATTCCACACCATATGGCATCTTGATCAGTGTATAAAGCTGGAGGAGGATGGTATGGGGGGATGTTCAGAGCAATTGCCTTTGTCTTCACCATTACACATGAGGGAGCCATGCTTTTCTTCCCGTCTGCCCACGGGAAGTGGTGAATGAATTTCTGGTTTTGTTTCACTGGTGCACACGGCTTTTGCTTTCCCTATTAAAGTGTCTTTATCTCAACCCATGAGTTTGCACACTTTTACTCTTCCAGTTCTCTCCCCAGTCCTGCTGGTGGGGGAGTGAGTGAGTGGCTGTGTGGCATCAATTACTGGCTGGAGTTAAAACAACACATGCTCTTCAACGCCATGTGAGAGAAAGAGCTTAAGAACTACAAGACTCTATACTAAAACTGCATACAAAAATGTACTGACACAGTGACTGTGGAATTGGTCTGCTACAGTCAGTCTTATCAACACATCGGCTCTGTTTTAACATTCTGATAGCTGAGGTTGGAAAGCAAACCTGATTTTGCATCCTAAACAGAGGCATGTAAAATGTTTTATAGGCTTTCACGCTTTATTTGAAGATTATCATAAAGTGAGATTTTTCATACTGCAAAGAGTCTAAACCATAAAGCTTTTACAACTGCTGACAGTTATCACAAATTTTTCAGAGAATGATCTGGTCTGTATTTTCATCAGAATTGAAAGTCTCAGAACTTAAGTAAAACGTCCACATTTTAAAATGAACTGTCCCTAACTGAACAAAGCCTCACTGAAAAAAATTGCATTTATATGGATCTTGTAAACACATTTTCTTTGGCTTTTTAAAAAACATTTGATTCAAAAGATTTTTTGATTTTTAAAAAATGAACATGTTAGTGGATTTCAAAAAACATTTTATATAGTATTACCCAGGGGCTGAAACAAAGAGTTATGAAGTTGAGAATGAGTAATCAACCCCATGCAGCAAGGTACATTTACTATATTAATATTTTCTTGATCCATACCAACACAATAAAAGAATGAAAACAGAATCACTGCTTGCTAGGAAAACCTCTCCATAAGGCAGTGTTTTCTGCACATGCCTGATATGGCTCCATTTATCAGTGAAAGTCATTTCAATATTTCTCTAGGAACAGCAATTTGCTTAATTGTGGCTGAGCAAGATGGTTGGAAGCTGCTGAGATACAGCAAGATTTTTAGCCATGACAATCCATGAAGTAAACTAATCTCTCCTTGACAGATGAATCAAATTTTTGAATTTTAAGTCTAAATCCAACAGATTAAGCTAGTCCACTGAGGGTTTTAATAATAAGAAAGGGGAAATGAGACAAACTATATAGCTAAATCATTGTAACTAGACAGTTGGAAAGGCAGAGACAGTTTGCACTTGTAACAAGTTAGATCTCATGAAACTATGTAATGGAATAAAAACCTTAACAAAGAATTAAAACAAAGATGGAGGACTTTAATTGAAAACTTGATCAATTAGCACAGAGGCCATAAGAAGGAGGCAACAGAGCATGAAATTTGATTAAACTGAACCATACGTCCTACTTCATTTTCAGCGATGTTGCAAAACTGATGACCTTGAAATGAGAAGACATTAGAAGAGTGTAAAATAGCAGTTATCTCAATGCTGGCTAAAATAGAGAACTGATAATAAATATTGTACTGTAAGGAAGCCCTAAATTAAAATCACATACATATTCAGAATGGAGAGATTGGTAGTCATAAATTGCAGTAATTGACATGCAATCCAAATTTATTACAATGGATCTAGGCAGAGGGAAAGCAAGGAAGTGCCCCTAACTTCACAGATTTGACAAACGGAGCAGATCATGCTCTAGCCCACTGACTACTCAGATTACTTTTTGACAGTTGGCATGTTTCTAGTGCATTAAATGATCTTTTGTAGTTGGTAAAGTAGATTAAATTCTAAAGATGCACTCAGCATCTACAGCAACATGGCACTGGAGTCACAGTTCTGTTTTGACCCAAAATTAATTCACAAAAAAGATACTCCTTCAGCCACATCATACTGCTATAAACCTACCAAGACCCTCTCACTTTTTGATAGGTGAAATAATAGGTCAACCTGATACACTGCTTTGAATACAAGGATGTCTTTGTTCCTGTTGCAAATAGGTGTGGCTCTGCCATTGTTCTTACAGATCACTACAGCACATGCCCATCCAGCTACAAGCCCATATTCTCCTGGGACTAAGTGCAATGACTCAGACCTGTTTCTACCACTATACAGAACCACCAACAGAAGCCCCAGCAATATGGGGCTTACATCTTGAGCTGCATTTCAGCTTATCCCAGCTGTGAACAGACAAATTATGCCTTTCATCAGAAAAGCCTGCTACAACAAAGGTTCTCCTTTAGTATTTTTGAACAGCTTGGACTGACAAGGAGACATTGTACAGGTTCAGTGTTTTATGTCATGTGACCATGGTGTTTTGCTTCTCTACAGTGCTCTTTAAAATTAGATTTACTGTCATGTGGAAGTACAGCTTAAGTGATTCTGAAATGGATTTTTTCCAATATAATGCCAATAAGATTTGAATGAGATCATCACAGATTGCTTTTGAGAGTCCCAAAATTATTTGAGTTATTACAAATTCCAAAATAAAACAATAGCAAATGTATACATATATATATATATATAGTGTGATGCTTTTGCCATCAGTGTTCTGAGGAAAAGTGTTATGGGTAGAAGTTCTTTATAAGAAATTTGCAAGAGATTTTATTATCCTGAGGAGGATTTACAGCTTGTTCATGCACACTACTTATCCCCTCAGTGTAAAATAACCCAGTTGCAGGAGGATAATGTCAGTATCGTGTCATTTTCTGCTACATTGTCAAAAAGCAAAAAAAAGAATATTTAATTTTATGTATGATGGCAGAAAGTGAAAGAAATTTCAACACGTCATGTAACAGTAAATATTGCACTGTACCGTCTTGAAAAGAACTAAATCAGTTAAACACTATAAAATAGATCGTCCACTAATCATCCACATCGGTGCTTCTTGCTTTATTGATCTACCTTCCTCTGCAAAGAAAAAGAACAGTGCAAGCTCTGGTGTAATACTGATTTGCAGTGGTCAGGGCTCCAGTACATCCTGTCCTGGGATACCAGTCCAAAGTACACGGAACACTTACAAGTGTTAAGAGTATTTAATTCTTTCCAAATCTTTCATGTGTAGTTTTGCTTTTAATCTATTGCCTTATTTTTAGTTCCCTGTTGAAGAATCCACCAAATATTTTTACCTGCAAATTTCGCAGTCTGACTTTCCTGGATCCTTCCTAACTCACTGTTCTGTAATTCCATGAGAAATGGAGAAAGAAAGCTTGCAAACACTGGGCACTTGTTCTCATACATTTGCTTACAGTTTCCTTGGGCTAACAAAGTACTAGCAGAGGCCCTGATATTCCATTAAGGCTGTGGGGTTTTTTTATGTTCTGTTTCTCTTCAGTGTGTGTACAAACTTCCCTTTCCAAAGAAGTGAAAGACACCAGCATCCAGTTACATAAACACTCATCTAAACAATATCAACATGCAAGGAGAAGGGGTATTATTTATGCAAACTGAGTTCCTTTCCCTTTTGTTCCAGTGAAGCTTACAGCAATTTGTGTCAATCTGGTTTATGGGTGTCCATGGCTATTGGTTTCTTTCTTTTTTTTTTCTCTTTCTTTCATTTCTTTATAGTATCTGGTTCCTTTCTAAATTTTATATCATGCATGAGAGGCAAAATGTATTTATTCTGAGATAGTTCTACTTTAATACATTGCACTAGATGAAGTGTACTGCTAAATACTACTTTTTTGACAGTCAAGTGGGATATGAGAATAAACAGGAAAATATCAACATTCATGGGCTTCTAGGAGGAGGTGCAATCTGTTAATGCAACATCTTACAAAAGAAAAACCCAGGTAAACAAAAATAAAAATAACAAAAACAACAACAAAAAAATAGCCAAAATAGATCAGTAGTTCACCTTCCTCAGAATTCACAGGCACCAGGAAGAGACCACCATCACCTTTTAAATGTGCACTGATGATTTATGGGTGGTAGGGACAGAAATAGTCCAACAGTCAATTCTTAGAAGGCACTTTTCTCATCAAGCCCACGCAACTTCTGCACTGGTCAGCAATGGCTCACAGGTAGCAGGGGAAAGATGGCAAAAGATGCAATAAGAGCATATAAGAAAAACCTCTACAGAAATTTCTTTGCTAGCAGAAATCACAAAGTGAAAAGAGCCTATTCGAGGCAGTTCAGCAGGTGATATGAGTTGGCACACAATCACCACAATCATTGTCTCCACTGGCCAGGTACCTATAGAGACTTTGCGCACTCACAACACCAGAGTGTGAAGTGTGAAGCTCCTTCTTTGTGTCAGGCATGAGAAGTACCTTCCTCTGCCTTCAGACAAAACCTAAAGAAGAGGAATCACCAGTATTTCCCTCTGTAGATTGATACAGCCAATTCTATTATTTGTTTGTTTACAGAGGAATTGTTGCATTCTTAAGCCACTGGGACAATCCTTGCTGTGGATTCCACGTGCTGATTCTGACACAGGAACATCATATGGACTTTTTTACAACACCATAGGGATATTCACTAGCACTGGTGAGGTTTGTTAAACACATTAAAGTTTTTATTAACAGAAAATAGAGTGATCCAGCCTTTTTGGGACAACAAAACCCTGAGAGTCAATGGAAAACCCTTTTTCAGAGAAGAAGACAGAAGAGGAAAAAACTGGGCTTGGGAAAGAGAAGAGCAGGGAGAATAACTCCAGGAAGGTCCCTTCCAACCCAAATGATTGATTCCAAAAAGTCCTTCAACCCTGAATTCCATGTTGTTGTGCATCCTGTGAAAGACACATATTATGAACAGTCGTATTACTTTATTTTTTACCACTTTTGTGATTTGTACCAGCCAACCAGTGATTACTCTTTTGCTTTAGCTTCAGTGGACACGTGGGTCCTAAAAACTCAGTGCAAGACCACCTGGAGCCAAATCAGAGATCTTCAGTCTTAAGTCGACTGCCTTTTGAACCCTAGCTTGCCTTGCTCAAGGGAAAGCTATTGCAAAGCTCATTTTATCCTCTGCAAGCCCCCATAGAAGCAAACAAGTCTTAGGAGGGTCTTGATGTTGCATTTAGCCAGGCACCACAGGAATTATAGGTAGCCTAGCTTACAGGCAGTCTCCAGGCAGCAATGCAGATAATCAGACAAGCTGTGTCTACGTTACCAAGTAACACAGGCCAATAAGAGAAGATTTGTAGACCTGAACAGATGGTGCTTAGGAACTGGTATCTGCACTAGTTGCACTTCAGAGAGCTTTTACTTCAAACTACTTTTAGTCTGGCCCTCTGCACTGAGCCTATTGCATTTGAAGCATTACAGGAGCATGTCTCCTGGTTTAGTTTCATGCAAAGAAATCCACTTTGAATACTCTCAGCCTCGTTCATGATGTAAAAGTTTGCTAGGTGTGGACCATGAAGAGATATATTCCAAAACCAGTCCGAAGGAAAACGCTAATGTGGTTGCATCCATGAAATTTTTAGGAGAAAAGTCAGGGATCTTTAGACATCTCTGTGGCATGAACTGATTTGGGTGTTATCTCACTGACTCTGGCAGCTTAAATATTTCTTATTTATAAAGCTTGATTAGAGGAAAGAGGGTTTCCTAGGCCTGGAGCTGTTGTTTTACAATTTGCATGGCATAGTTTGAGATATGCTATATAACTTTAGAAATACTCTTAGTGATATCTGACACCAAAACAAGCACCAATATAAACTTAGAAATGGGATTATATCTCACTCTTTGTTTAAACTGAGTTATTGAGTAGAATCACATATCTTGGCTGTAAAATATGTGATAAGCCTGTAGGATCTTGGGTAAGAAATGAAAAGATGAAATACGGTAAATGAGGCATTTCAGTTCTTAGTTATTTGCATTGTTTTTTTCTTTGGGTATTTCCATCCCAATTCACCTTCTACTGATGCTCAGCCTTACTTGCAAAACCCCCAGTAGGTTTATCAACCAACTATTTGCTGTTTTAACCAAGAAATTTGTTCATTTTACTATTCAGTGTGGTGCCACACTAGCTGTTGACCTTGCACTGTGGCTTCACTTAACCGATAATTTACTAATCTTCTTATTATTTCAAAATTATCAACATTGCTTTTAAGATGTTACTTGAAACAATTAGAGTGAGTACCATTTATATGAATTCTCCTTTTCAAGTGGGTACAGCAAGTCTTTTTCATTTTTCCTGCTTATTTTTATCCTCTATAAGGCTTTAATTCTAGTAGTTCTTATGAAAAATTCAAGAACTACAGTTATGTTTGCAACTGCAACTTCTAATTTATGATTCACCAGTTTTGGAATACTAGACTTAAGATACCTTAGAGCTAATTTTCAGATGTGCTGAATGTCCACAGCTGCTGGTGGCAGCTGCTTGATGCTAGTCTGTCTTGAGATTGGCAGAGGGATGGCATGTTATGCATTAGGGTACACATAGCCACAAGATAATATTGCCAGTGGTCCTGTGTCAACCCTGAACTGAGGGAATTAGGTCTTAAGAGTGGGCTGCACAAGTTAGGAAGTTAGCACGGGTTTGTAGACATGCCATTCCACTATCACTCTCTGTGAGAGTTTATTAATGCCACAAATATGAATGAAGCACTTCAACATGTCTTCAAAGATATTGAGCTTTCAAAATAGCTTTGAGAGCCAAACAGCTTCAAAAACGCATTTCTAAGTAAGCTACCTCTCTCATTGCTCATAAAAATGTCTACAAAAAGAGGCACTTTGGAGTACCTAGCTTAGGGTTGGATTCACTGGCAAGAAAATGTATCTGCACTCTTACTCGTTATTCCCTACTCTCATTCTACTAATAGCACTCAGTGTGATACTTGTGTTTCCAAAACATATGACCAGGCAAGGCCACAAACATTTCCTTTTTCTTCCTTAGTGTAGAGTTGTGTACACCACCACACTGCCATTTCATACTCTGACTTTGCATACCAGTAGCTTTGTATGAAGGATGCAAAAAGAGCTTGGTTGCTACATCCCTCTAGACCTGCATCTAAACCAAGCAGAGTTTCTGACACTGGCACATAGCCTGCAGGACTTTGCTGGAGAGATGTTTCCTCTACAGCAATTAAGACCTGCCAACAGTAATGCTTTGCAGGCAGAGTCATTCACTGTTACCAAGCAAAGACTTACTCTGATGTACCTGTTTTCAAGAATTAATACACCATCAAAAGCTATTTCACATTCAGAAACATTGAATTAAAATAAGAGATTGCCAATTCTCATCCCAAAATTGAGAGGAAAGTATAACATTGAATCTTGTTTCACCTTTTGGTTTGATTCAGTTGTATTGAAACCTTGTGTTTTGAGAAGTTGGAGGCATTTAATTTCATTTTGTTTTTACCATTAATTTATAAGGTTTCATATTATCTGCATCCTATTCTGCTTCAGCATGATTAAAATAAATTTGTGCAGAGTTTCAGAACAATGTACATCAACATTTCTAATCTGAGATTTTCCTTATAATTGAGAAAAAAAAGCACATTTTGAAACTCCACAATATCTTGTGGGACACTACTTTCTCACTTGCACTGCTCCTGGATCCTTATTAATGGTAAATGTAAATAAGAAATACAAGCTAGTACTTCTAGAGGATGACAATGAAATCTCTAAATCTCGAGTCAGATACTATTTCTGTACCTTCACATATGAAAAAGAAGCTGTGCTAGGTACCAAAGATCAACACATCACAAAATCATGTCAGTAGTCATCATATAGCTTTTCTTATTTCCTTATTCTGTTGCTCTAAGAGAAGTGCTGGATGACAATCCTATCTGCAGTTTACAATTGCTTTTCATCCCAGAAGATCCTAATATGCTTTAGACACCTAAATGTGGTTTGTGGGGATTATTCAATCTGCCACTACCATTCAGGTATCTCAGGCATGAAATTTGGCAAATGTTCAACAAGTTTATTGCACAGAAAACTAGAAATGAATAGGCAATTCACATATCAAAATATAATCATCTACCAGAGATGACATCAGAATTTCAAGATTAAGAATAATAACAACATTACCAGAACACAGAAAGTTAACATATGTGTCTGAGGCATTAATTTCTTTTAAATTAGTCTTTCTCCATACCTTTCCAGTGCTTCTGGAAAAAGTGGAAAAGTAACAGGGCTGTGGGATGCCTCTTCTCTATTATATGACTGTACAACTCTTCAAGAAGGACTTGTAAGGACCTGTCTCACCTCACTCTGTAAGTTAGAGGCTTCCCCACAGAGTCTGACCTTTAATGAACAACAGTTATCAAGACAGTGTCTTTTTAATATCATTCCATTTCATTAATGTTTCACGCTCCACTCATTGTCCACCACCTGCAGTTATTTATACGCTGCCTTTTCAAAGGAACTATACTATAAAACGCCCACTTGAAACACTTACTCTTAAAATTTCCAGGCTATGATCCCTGAAAGTGGTCCTCCATGCACAGTAATGGAAGTTGGTCGTTCCCAGGACTTCAGAACATGTATCCACAAGCAGGACTTTGGGATCTAAAGCCTTGCTGCAGTCTTCCACCTCCCAGCCCCTTGCATTCTGTCTTTGTTGGAATAGAATTGAAGGTATTTAGTACAAAGGAAAACGGCAACAGCCTGTGCATTGCACCCTCCCCTGCAAGCAGAGCATGAAGATTCTTAACAAAGAACCTGGCAGAGTTTATAGAGTTTATGCTACACTTGCTTCTGTGAGTCAACAGACTGAGCCTCGCTTGTCACGTACAAAATGCAGGTGGGACCTTTCCTTTCCTCTTGCCAATATTAGGTCCTGGCAATTCGCAGACATGGGGCCAAATAATTATTGGATATTCCAGTTGCACCTGCATTGTCCAGGACCTTGGCTCCAGAACACATCTGTTAAAAGGACAGAGTTTGATGCCGCTCTCATTGCATGTATGAACTGAGTCTGCACTGAGAACAGACTGAGCTGTGCTTAGCTGATTGCTCACTGACATACTCATGAGGTATAAAAGAAATTATTATTTTTTTTAAAATATAAGTCAAAATCACATCCACCTCAGTTTCTTCATTTTTTGATTTAATTATTTAAAGTGACAAAGCTTAAATGAACTACTGAAAAATGAGGTATAATTCTATCTGGAACACCATTACTACACTGAAAGTTAATGGCCCACATGTATTGTCATACTGTCACCTTGTTTTCATGTGCTCAGAAATTTTCAAGGAATCATGCTTTGAACCATATTTTTTTCAGATTTGGTGACCTTTCATGTGCTCATTTTGATTTTGTATTTTACTTTTTGACAACATGAACAGGAATGTTTCAAACATTGCTTTATTAAAGGGAGAGTGGACATAAAGAGAAAATTATCTCATATGGCTTATTAAAAAAAAAATATTTGTACCATTTTTGTTAGTTCTGCCACCAGAAAGACTTAAAGGTAGAAAAATTACAAATGTCTTCATTGCGTGGTCTAGTGAATGAATGTCTTGATGTAGGTGGGAACCGGCTGTAAAAACTGCTCTATGAACATACACAGAATAAATACAGCTTTATATAGGTATAAAATCCTCAAGACATTCGGTTCAAAATCCTGCCAAACCAGCAGCAGTCTTTTCAGTCATGATAAAAGGCTATAGGTTGAGCAGAAATATATATTAAGTCATAAGGATATCTGAATTTTACAGAACAAAAATATTTCCATTCTGCAGGGACTCCAGGGAGCTGTCCCTCCATACAATTTCTTCCTCAATAGAACCTATCTCTGGATCTGCTCGATGCCTGTCAAAATGCAGCACAGCCCTTGAATATGTCTCTTGTGCTACTGTTCAACGCAACTGCAGAGTGCAAAAAGAAAACTCCAGTTTCATCACAAAAGAGATTGGAAACCCTTGCTTTAGCTTCTAATGTATCTGTTTTCTACAATTCTTGCTTAAAGAAAAGCAAGATTTAGAAGTTGTTGGCTTGAATGGGAACAAATGTCCAGCTGGTGACTCCCTGGCAGTATGCACAGTCTGCCAGACCTGCTCAGCATCCTACTGAAGCCCCAGGGTGCTTTCTCACCTTACAATGTCTTTCCTTTACAAATTCTCACTGGGGCCTTTCTCCACTCCTTCCAGAACTACCAGTCTCCTAGAGAGGGACTGACCTTGCATTGCAACTGTCCAGCGCCCAGCAGCAGCCCCCTGGGTCAAGTACACTGCTTGCCTTTAGCTAAAGGTCCACCAGTACTTCCTGGGCCACAGTGCTATGTTATCCTCCGATGCCAGGGCAAGAAATTGTGGGCATGTGGATCAGTAAAGAGGCAGCTTGCAGCTTGCAAAATAGCATCTGGGGGGCTGTGCTTTGCATTAGCCTTACACATTGAGCAGAGGAACAAAATTAACTCTGTGTCTTAATTTGTTGTTCTGGTACAGCATAACATTTAGCACGTTTCCATTTGAAGTTTGAAATTTCTTCTTGTGAGATTAAATGAGACTATCAAGGGCAAATTTTTCAATGCAAGAAATACACACTGAAACCCCCATTACCTTTAATGGAAGCTGCACAGATTCAGGCTGCAACTTACTCCCACATGCTGTTTTAGAAAATCCTTTTTGTCTACTTTTCATCAAGTTTTCAACAGTAGGGTCCCTGCATACATATTAGGAATTCACAGTGGAAACTTTCAATTCAGTTTCTATGAACCTTGATAATTATTGGGTGTCTTTTCCATTTTTAGCCTCAAAAATCTGACTTTTTTTTTTACTTGCTTTTTCTCACAGGTGATCTGATAATATGTTGTACATTCAGAAATATTATTTATTAAAGTTAACAATGCACTTTTCTGTTCCACAGGTTATTGTTGCAATGGGTTATGTAGATTAGCACCATTCTTACTGTGACACTTGATAAGGCATCTAATTTAACAAGTGTTACCACTCTTCTGTTTGCATGCAGCCACTGGGATACATATATCTTTCCCTGAAATGATTGATTTTCTGTTGATGAAAGTTTATTGGAAAACCTAAGACTCCAGAGGCTGTTCAGCTGATGGCTCCAAGTCCTGAATATGGATTTACAAATACATTATTTCTTTCTTTCAATTTGCAAAAGAGGTGCAGAGAATCGGGTCTCCTTTTAAAATGACACAGTAAAAATGAGGTACAAACTTAAGAGTTGTTGATAATGAGAAGTAATTCCATTTGAGACTTTGCATATGATTGACATAGTCTATGCTTTGATAAGATTAAAAAAAAAATCTCCAGAGATAATCGCTCATAATGAATCATTTATTATGTATATCTCTTAATTCTAGAGGGGTTAAGGATGAGTGAGCGTGAAAGCCAGGGACAGAGCTTTATCCATCCCATAAACACTCCTTGCAGATATTTATATTTGTCCTCAAGCACCTCTGCATGAAATACAGGAACAAGGACAATTACTACTTTTCTTAAAAGACTTTTGCTGCACAGAAAGTGTTGGCTCTCTTGGGTCTGAATCCTTCCATGACCCCAGAAGGCAAGGTGGGCAAGAACAGGGGAAAGACCGGTAGCATACTTGCAGAGATCAAAGGTAAAGCAACCCTTTCTTTGTGCCACACAACAAAAGACACAGGAGCAGAGCAGCTGGGCTGTGGCCTTCACACTAATTTACCTCAAAGCCAAAAGGAAAGTACATTGTGCAGGGGGCTGGGAACAACTACTGATGGTGATATGCCAGGGAATGCATATCTTCACATTTCTGCATCACCTCTTCTCATTATATGCACACTTCGAGGAGTATTTCTGTTCTGTAGGGTTTGACTGGTGGCTCAAAGCACCAAAGGTGGTTTATATCTAAATACAGCATGACATTTTTAAGAATATGGGCCTAAACGCTTCTGTCCTTGAACCAATTATGCATTGGGCAAAGGTTTTCTT
>NW_016690201.1:52275-132222 GCF_001604755.1 Lepidothrix coronata
GGAAAAGGACAGGCTCTTTAACTACTCCTTCTAGGGTCACAGATCAAAGTTCAAATTTTTTTCAACAAACATAAAAGTAAAATTTTGTAGCTAAGTTGTCTGCATACCTTTTTTACAAGCTGGCATATGAACAGTCAGCAGGTGCCTCTCCAGAACAACAGGCATGATATACAGCTCTGAGAGCCATATAATATTAACCATCATAAACACAGCATGTTTTACAGGCTGCCTGATGACTTAGACAAAGATCCATCACAATGACTTCCCTGTCTCTGTAATAGCTCCATTTACAATTAGTGTTAGGAGGCAGCACAGCTCACTTTTGTGTACAAAGCTGATACAGGTTTAGATAGGACACTGTGGTAACAGAATATGTCTGAGTGACTGCCTGCAGAAATTCATGCCCTTGTTTTACAGTGCTGGCTACTTGGATTGTTGCAAAAGACCTGCATGGGTATTTTTGTACCTATATATTTTGTTTGTAAAACACCTCTGAAAATTCCTGACTGTGGCTGTTGACTGATTTTAATATTCACCTTTTGCTATCTGAGCTGCATAGATGAGACTGAAGAGTAGATTGTTTCACCTTCATCAGGGGGAAAAATGCCAGTACTTAGTGAAGGAATTAGGTACAATCGGAGCAAAGGTCTGCAGGGAACTTGGCAGGCTGGGATACAGGGAGATGTCACATTCACAGCCCACTCCTGGCCATCAGCCCATGACTGGGTTTTCACTATTTGGGGTAAAAAAATATGCCTGGGTGATGACAGGAACTTTCATTAAAAATGTGTGAAAATATAGATCATAATCAATAGTAATTTTCTGTTAATAGAAGCATTTTGCTTGGGTTTGGTCACAGATACCGGATCACTGAGGACACACCACAGAGGTGTTTCCTTGGTGGTCCATGACACATTACCCAGCAGTGCTTCCTAGGTCAGATCTGGGTGTGCTGCAAATTTCCAAATATAAACCAGCTTTCAACAGCAGCAATGCTCCAAACACATCTGATACAAGTGGTGATGCAAATTCTTTTTTTCTGCTTTCCAGTATTGCAATGCTTGGTCATTACTGTTTGTTCTTTTATTTAAGCAAGATATACTGTCCCTGTTGTCTTATTTCTTTCACTTCAAGATCAGGAGAAACCTATTTCCTAAAAAAGCAGAAGACTTCACTGAAATATGCACAAAAGCATAAAATATTTCAGCTTGCCAGAAATTAGTGAAAGGAAAACAGGAAATTGTTCCTGTTTATCTTTTGTTCCTTTTTATTTATTTGTTTGTTTATTTGTTTTACAAATTTTATAAAATCCTCTTAAAATGATCCTCTTAACCTGCTCATTATTTAAAACAAACCACAGATCACTGTTAATATCACTTAAAATAGAGGAGGATGCAGAATTATTCTAATATGGTGGCTAAAATGTATTATCTACTATGAAAAAGCAGTGGAAAGATACATGTTGAATATTATAGGGAGATCATCAAACTAAAAGAAATCTACTTTTCTTCTAAAAAACAAAATAAATAAACAAAAGAGAAGTATTTACAAAATAAATACACTAAGCACACAACTGTTAGTACAAATCCACATCTTTCCTACTAACACAATGGGAGACATTAAAAATAGATAGAAGCAATGATGAGAACATTTTTATACATATTACATGAGATTACAATCTGTCTGTGTGTGTGTGTAGATTACAGGATATTTCAGGTATCTTAAGCCAAGCATTTAATCATGTGAAAAGTCCAAAGAGCATATTTCAAAATAACTTCTAGAAAGAGAGGATACCTGTGGACTAAAAAATGGTTTTGAATCTCTCTTTCTCACACTGGCAGAACTGAAGAATGGTAAGCATAACACAGAACTGGAGCAATCTGTGTCAAATTGACATTAAAATATGATATCTGGTTATTTCACAAGCCCGGGAAGCCACTGGTACTGTGTGAGCTTGGGTTAGATTTGTTTTATGCAAACTGCTCTAGTAAATTAAAGGGGTCTTTTAGCAGAGCTCAGGAAAGAAATTACCTTCCTGAGCAATAGGCAGGAACTGTTACACTCTTATCCTACCTTCAGTTCTTCTTTCCCTTAGCAAACATTCACCCTGACCTTCACCACCTGAAAGGTCCTGTCCCGTAACTTTTAGGCACATTGACTCATGATCTACCATTGTTGTATCTGGGGCTACAAAAATTTTGAGACTCCAAAACTGAGGGCACTTGTGCAGGAGGGAAAATACGGGTGCACACACACACAAGCATTTCCATTGAAGATGTGCATAAAATTATTCAGGTGCAGAAACCCTAGATCCTTTTCCTAAAATAGTTCTCAACATACTTATCTTCAGGGACTTTTCACCCTGTGGATGTAATTCCTTAATTAATTACTTCATCTTCTGTCTACAGGCCTGCAAACCTCTTGGCAGATCTGTTATAATACAGTTACATATTCATATGATCCAAGCTTTGTCTCAGTCAAATGTGGTTTTTTATTAATAACAATATGGATTATAATCACAGTCCTTTTGAAGTATTAGTTCAACACACCTAGGCAACATAGATAGCTGCTTAAAAAAAAAAAGATAGGCTGAAGCTTCAAAGAAAGACACATTTAAATGTACTTCCCTTTAAAAGTACCTCTGCCTAGTCATGCAGATGCTGCACTTCATTCATAATTAGAGTAAGCTTTTACCTCCCTAATGTAGTTTACAGAAGACAAATATGCTTTTCTACATTCACTGAGATAGATTCAGCCCCTACGCCGGTGGTGAAGGGTTCTGTGTGGTGTCCAGGGCACATGGGAAGGATACTCACTGTCTGTCCAGTAAAGCTTTGCTGTCCAAATTTGTAGCAACTAAGTTAATCTCCTGGGTCTTCCAGAAGCATGACTGGAAAACAATTTTGCCTATGTACCCATTTAGCTGGGAACCTCTTTGCAAAAGCAGGCCTGTGAGCAGCCATGAGCCTACATGGGCATGCAGATGCAGATGTGGGTGCACGCAGCATTTATAAATAAAAAATCAAGATGCAAACGGGAATCTTTTCAGGTTGAAATTTCAAACTGGAGAAGATAGGATGTAAAAGAGTTTCAGGATGACCAAATGACATATTGTAGGAACAATGAGTTATATTTGAAATAATTCTGTCCTACATGTTCTTTTTTATTAATCTAGTTGTGCATATTACCTTTAACCCTGTGCTGTTCAGATGTGGGATGATTTTTAAGGATATAATGATTTCCCCTGCATCTTTTCTTCTTCTTTCTTCTTCTTAGGCATGGGATTTGGAAAGATCTGTTGCTGTTGGAAAGCTAAATCAAAGGAACAAGCATGTCTGACAGATCTCCCTGGGCTGATATTCTAATTGCTTGCTAAAGCAAGTTTTGCAACTGACATAGAAGAGTATGCTGCTTCACGTCCTGAGATTAGAAACTTCATTATTATGCTAGAAATTCTTATAAAAGATGGTGTTTGTAGAGAAAGATGTGCCTCCTTGGGTAGCTTTGGCAGCCAGTGTGATTTGGCTGCTATGAAACTAGTATGAATGTCACAGACTTGGCTCCATTCCTGGCTTGTTTTGTGAACCTGCCCAAAAGTTATCACTCAATCTAGTCCTCTTGTTTTGTTTCCTCATTGGTTCCAGGGTAGGGACTGTCCACATATGACTTTGCAAACTACCTGATACAGTGAGTCCATATTAGAGCTAAGGAAAAAAAAAAAGCAAATCCTCTGTAGGCTTTTGAACATAAGGTAGAAATCTTTAAGTTCATTCTGTATTCAGTGGGGAACCAATGGAGAAAAGAGCACCAGGGAAATAAAATTAGAGTTGCCTGTGTTTCTAAACAGACAAGTTGCCGCATTCTATCATCTTGGGCTGTTTTCAGTCTGTGTAGCTGTATTTCCAGATAATGAGGTGCAATTTCTTCAAAGCAGCTTTGAATCCTGCTGCACATGAAGAAATGTTGTAATGCTTTTCATTTTCTTGTTTGTGGTCTCCAAAAAAAACAGGAGAACAATAAAAGAGAGTTGATTAGAAAAATATTGGGGACTATCAGGTGCTCCAGAAAAAAAAACTCAAATCCTAAATATGCTAATACCTACAGTTTCCTAAAAGAACTAATTTTGTGTCATTTACTTTAGCACACCCGCTTCATTCAAGAAAATTTTATGGGAGTTAAACTTTAATGCATTTTTTTGTCTGTGTTGACAATTTGAATGGGTCTTGGGATTTGTGTGTTTGTTTATTTGTTTCCTCTTAATTGGATTATAAATGGTCACAGAGCCAATTTACTCTCTAGAGTCTATGATTTAACGATGTTCTGAATCTGTTTCTGAAAGTTGCCCACAGGGGAGCAGTACTGAGAAAGATGCCACCTTCTCTTTTCATAGTGTAATTAAACTTTACATATCTACCAATAAATTAATTTATAAGGTCTTCCTATCATTTAGATGAAATACAAAATTTATCCCTTCTTTGACATATTTTCAGGAAGCTGGATTTGTTGCTTTCAGATGGCTGACCTTAAAACCAACTCCAATTCCTTGCTTTCTCTCCTTTTCTACCAAAATTATTATACTTTGCATAACTGAAAAGCCACCCATATTTTCTTACTACCCCATAGCTAATATGCCATTACAAAATACCAAACATACGCCCACAAATATAACAAATGCAGATCAAAATCTCTTATTGGTGAGTTCTTAGATATTAGTCTTTCTTCTTCCTTTTATTCAAATATAGCTTTTTGCCAGATGCCAGATTGGCAGCCATGAAAAATAAAACTCAATCCATAAATAAGTGCAGATTCAGCACATGCAAAAGCAGCACAGCTGCAGCCCTGCCAATATTCCCTAATGTATTCAGTCCAAAGAGAGATAGAGAAGTTTGTCATGTAGTATGTCATGTGGACTAGGAGACAGAAAACAGGCCCTGGACCATTAGTAAGAATGAAGACTTTGAGGTTATGTCACCTCTGAAGAAAGGATAATACCCTTGGATAATACCAGCATGAGAAGGTATTATCTGGATTTCTGGTACAGCAAGTCAGAACAGTACCCAAAGGAAGTGATTCCTCCCACAAAGCTCTGCTGACACAGCCTGTGAGTTTAGACCCAGCCTCTGGCATACCCCATCAGTCGTCTCCCCTAATGCTGCAACTTGTAGCTGCCAGCATCTAGTCAACTTATATCATGCTTTAGCTCTCCTACACAGGACTTGAGAAGACCATCTGCTGAGGTCAGCCATTAGAGGAAAGGTTTACATCTCTGCTTTATTTGCAAACTATCACTTTGTTAGTGCCTTCTATATATTCTATGCCTCAGGATAGGCAAAAGTATTCCATTCAACTGCTTGTATTATTGCCTTCAAGAGGAATGGAGTTAGCCCACAGCATGCCTAATTTTATTGACTGAACAAATTCCCTAAACTGCAGACACCATGGTCCAACCCACAGTCATGTTTTGGACTGCTCCTGTAAGAAAATTTTCAGGGGTGGGTGAACTGTAAAAGCAAACTGCCAAAGCCACAAAGCTGTATTGCTGCGGTGTAACTGAACTTACATATTAGAGAGGAGATTTCAAAAGACTGAAGGATTTAGGGTCTCATTACACTGAAAATAGCTGTGACTTTTATGCTTTTGAGTTTCTGAGGAGCTTTGGGAAAGTTTTCTCCTCAAACTTGGGGCTTCTATGCAATATAAGCAAAGCTGAATCAAAGAAATGAGTGTCTGGGTCAAGACAAAGCCATAATTCCCAAGATGTTGGAGGGAAAAGAGATGAAGACAGAACTGGGTCAGAAACCCAATGTTACAGCTCTGCTGTATCATTTTGGTATCCAGGGAACAGGGAGTAGAAGCCCTTGTGTTCACCTCCAACAACAAGTACTGCCCCCAACCTATCAACGACCCATCAGCTTCATTTAAAGCTGCAGCTGGTCTGATTTTGCAGTGCTCTGGTGCAGGCAAAGCTATCAGGTCACTACCATATGACTGCTTAGATCAATCTGCTATCTCAGGCAACTATTTTTGCCTATACAGGCACTTAGGCATTCAGGTGTTAGTGAGAAATGCTTTGCAGAAATAGAAATGCTGAGCTGGTGGCCAGCAAAAACACTGGAATGAACAACTCAATTTGCTGCAAGTGACAATGCACTACCTTGCCATTCTTAACTGGTCTTATTATTTTAATTCAACATTAGACAGCTTTGAAGCAAAATGAAAATGAAGCCAGAACACAACAGGAAGATAATGATCAACATAAAGTAAATTATCAAATCAAACTGCAATCATATGGTACAAAATATGAGTTTTACATAAGACCAAGAAAGAGGAGAACAAGGGAATAAAGATTCTTATTCTATTGGTTATTAAGGGTACCTGAAACTACGATATAGGTAGAGGACAAAAAGATTAGTATCTACCTCAGATGACTTATATTTCAAACTGAATAGAAAACCCTAAAGAAGTTTTCAAAAAGGAGAAGCAAGTTCTTTATTTAAAAAATAATGCAGGTGACACTAATTAGTTATATGACTATAAAAGATGGGCATCCAAAGCTGTTCGCAGAGTTTAAAACCTTGCCAGATCTGTTGGCTGCATATAACAAGTCTTTAGGAGTTTAAAAATTAAACAAGCGGAAAACCCCACAGAATATTACAGATTCTGTGGATTTGGGGTCTCAGAACTTCTAGGTAAAACTATGACTTGCCTAGGAACCATTCATATTTTTAATGACTCTTTTGATCTCATAGATGAGATCAAGCTCAGTGGAATCATAGAAGTATTTACAGAGGTACAGTCACTGTGAACCAGACTTCACGCTATTGGGAGAGTGACAGAAGTTAAGCCACAGAAAGTCACTCCTTTATATTCAGAATATTTATTTAGTGATCACCATCTATGCCTTATTTCTAAGCCACTAAACACAGCCACATGCTTTATGTTACTTTGCGTATCACGCAGCATCACACTAAGCCCTGCTCAATTCCCCTGCATCCATCTCTCACCTGCTGTAGTAACTCGCAGTGATTCTTTGTCTGCTCTGTCAACCCCACGTATTGCATCTGCCTAAGACTGAAGTTTCCTCAGCCCCTTGGGAATAGCAGATGTGTCTGCAGTGTTAATCTGTCACACAGTACATCTAGCTGTAAGTGAAATACCAGCTCGACATGTTTCTCCAGTCTCCAGATCTCCTTGTAAAAAGTTACTTTATAACCTTGTGGGGTCATTTCAAAGGACTGTAGAAAATTAACGGATATTGGCAACCGAGCTGAAAGTAAGCACCCTCAGAAATATGCTGATTTTAGAAGTAAGCCGACTTGAGAAGGAGAACCAACCTGAGAACATTATGTTTAATCCAATGAGGGTATTTTTGTCAATTTACTTTTAGAGGTGATTTGTCCTGTACCATTTAAGTAAGCAACAGTCCCATGGGATAAAGACCCAAATACAGAATTTAATCCATTCCTGTTCCAAACCTATGGAAAAACTAAACTGAATTTTGCAAAGGTTATCTGTTTACACAAGGCCAAACTAATGTAAGAGCTGCACACCATAACAAAGAAGACTCAGATAGGTGGCTGAACTGAACAAAGGCAACAGGAATGTTTGTCTACACTGAAATTTCCAGCAGCAAACAGGAGTACTTGAGACAAATTTTTCAAACCAGGTGGCCTGAAGTTAAGCACCCACGTTCATATGTAGGCAGTGATGTGACTGATCTGAGCCATGAAGGTTTCAGACAACCACTGCTTACAGTGGAATCACTCATCAAAAATCAGGCCACGCAATTCTCAGCCTACGTATAGATTTAATGCCTAAATTAGAAAAGAAATTTGAAAGTCTTGACTTTAGGGTTCTGAATCTTAAAAATACTAGAAAACTTTAACATAAATATGGTGACAAGTCCTCATATATGGTAAATCAGCATAGCCCTACTGGCATAATGAAAAAGCATGGATTTTTTAATGAACTGAAGATCTGGCTTTGCAGTCCACTATGGCATTTTTGTGTCCATGTATGGATAATAACTCTATATTGGCAGGAAGAGCTGGAAAGAAACAAGGGAACAGTCCCAGAAAGCAGGAGTTACGGGTACATGCCAAGATCTGCATCCAATCCGCTGTGATATCTTGCACACATCACTCTGTTATTCTGTGCATTTTCCCAAATAAACATTTCCCTCTAGATGCCTGTTTAGACAGTAAAACTCTTGTCACTATATAGCCACACAATGCTAAACAGAAACAGATTCTTAACTCGGTTTGTACCCTCACCTATTATTCCAAACACTACCAATATTAAATATACCTGAATTTATAAAAACAACCCAGACTCTCTGGTTTGGCTGTGTAAAATCTGCCCCTGACTCAGCAAAGAAGAAATACACCTGACAAGCCTTGGATCTGCTTCAGCCTAGGTTTACACAGACTCCATGTAATGGATGTAACCACACATGAAATGTTACAATGACAATAAATACACATAAATCTACTAAATTGATGAGCACTCAGTCAGATCTGATTAATGATGCCCTTAAGAGCAGCACCAAGCTGCATTTTCATCCTTAAAAGTGAAAAGAAACAGTTTTAAAGGACATGAAGCAATACAGAGAGCAATTTCTCTTCTGAGCCCTTGAGAAATATTTCCAGTGTGATTCAGCTCATCAATACAAGAGCACTGAATGGCAGCTAGAACTTCAGGAGGTACGAAGCCCCATCAGCTACTCCACCACTGGAGGGACAGCAATAACCTCTGCTCCATGGTCGTAAAGGTCGCATCCAGTACCTGAACAGAGACTTACAGGAGAACTCCCCATGCCCCTACAAGAACCCTGGAGCAGCTCTGCTTTGCCAGAGGTGCCTCCTTCTGCCTTTCAGACTAATACACCCAGGCAGGACATTTCTCAAGGTCTGAACCAGAGCTGGTTTTCATCCCAACAATGCAAAGGACCATAAGTTCTGATCTGCCTGTGCCAATTCATGTAGTCCTGTCTAAAGTGAGGTGATGAGACCTGCAGTTAGCTTGGAAATTAGACTTTTAGGACTCCTGTAACCTATCCTGCGCTCAGATAAGCAGCTCTCTCTGCTAATCACGCACAAGTTTGTGCTGCCAGTGTTATTTAAATCGGCTGAATTGGTTTTCAGAGTATTTAATAAATATTGCCTGCTGGCATAAACGGGATTAAAGAGCTGGAGATCTGAAAAAGCCAAACATCCCTTTTGGCACCTTTGCTCTAATGATGCAACTGTGTCTCTGCCAGTCTCTGCCAGTCTCAGCAGACTGGCATTAATGTGATACTTTGCACAGGAAAAAGTAAATAAACAGATTATGCTCCATCTGATCCACAAAAAGTGGGATCCTATTAAAAGCCACCAAATGCAACTTCAAACAGCAATGCATTGTGTCCTATGATTAATTTGCAAACCATTGGCCTAGCCAATAAAATCCGTCTTTGTGAAGTATTTTTATTTTAACTAATATGTGGAAATGGATTTCTAATTGTTTTCTTCTGGGAGGACAAAGTAGTTCTGATAATTAGGCTACCTAGTTAATTACTAATCCTCTTCAAACATGGCCAATAGTCTGGTTTGTCAACATAGCTTAATAGAGATGGAAATGAAACGTGTCTAATTTTCCTAGCCACAGTAGTTCCAGAAATGGCAGAAGTGTTTATCCTCCCTTTTCCTACTGAGGAGCAGACAGGTCATGGCAAGACCCTGGGCACAAGCACAGCTAAGTTTTGATACCGAGCACCATTAGCCTTCCTGGCTTCTCCCTGCGCTGGTCTATGCCCCTGTGAGGTAATTGTAATACTACTTCCAGGAATAAATATCGATTAATTTCAGATTGTGAATTCCTCATTGTTACACAATCTCATAAAATAAAAACACGCAAAAGTAACCCCTAAAATATTGGAGGCTACTTGCCATGAAAGGGACTTTACAACATGGCAGATTTTTAGCCTTTCTTATAAAGAGCCAGCTTTGGAGATTTTCAGCATGACAAATAACTCAATTTTTTCAAAGCAGTGTACAGTGATTTTTACATAAGACTGACCCTCAAGTCATGTCTCTTTTCTGGTCTAAAGGACAGTGCAATGGGCTGGGACACAGATGATTTTTGTTCTATTTTCCCCATTCTATTGTAATCCTGTGGTCACCAGCTGCAAAATTCAGGTAAAGCTAAAAGATTCCTTTGTGAAGGAATGACATTGCCACACCCTGCCCCCTCCAAATTACTACAGAAAAGTTAGGCACTATCATCTACACTAAAAAAAAAAATAGAATCAACATTTTTGTTCTAACCATATCATGGAAACCCTGATTGCTCTTCAACTCATACACATGCACTCATATTTAATCTGGCCTTTGCAGAGACTACCACCTCCCTTTTGATCATCTTTTAGTTTAAAATGAGTAGTGAAGGAGCTAAAACAACACTCCAAACAGCAGACCTACCTAGTAGATTTATGTCTTTGCTCAGTGTAGCAAGCCTTGCTTTTACTAATTCTACAAGACAGAGTGCAGAATACAGGACTCAATTTCTAAAGAGCTCAGCCCTTCCTCCTCTGCCTCTGTTCCATATGTTCAGAATCCGAGAAAATCCGGCTTAGTAACCTGAAGAAGGCTGGACTGCAGAATTCACTGCAGAAGGATGCCATAGCTGTTGAGTTGGGATGGCAATTATAGGCTGTACTAGAGAGCAGGGAGGCAGCAGTTGAAGATAAGGTGGTGTTGCTGGGATTTGGTTTTTGTCAAATATGTTTTTATGCTTACTAATGTCACCATTTTTAATCGCATCATAGAAATATTCAAGAAACAAGAGTTGCTAGCCCCAAGCACATAATCCAGATGCACTTGTTGCAAGCCAGCAGAAGATCCTCCTCTGAAGAGCTTTAAGTCCAAACAGACAAACCAGCCAAAATCTGAGCTCAACACAAGTATGGAGATGTGACATGTCATCACACTGGAAACTGGGAAGGTCAAGGTGGAAGGTAGCCCCAAATCTTATTCTAGTAGTGCATCTAGAGAACTCTTCTCACCTTCCTGCTTTGTATTTTAGCACAAAATCAAGCACAGTATAAAGACCAGTAAGGCACCTTTAATGAATCAGAAGGAAGATAAAATAAAATACTGTCTAATGAATAGTCTTCTTTCATCATCATTAGAGTCTCAGAAATATCACCCTAACTTTCTCTTCTTTTTTACATTCTTCTAACTCCGTACCTTTAATAGGTTTTAAGGATAACATTTCACAGATCTAACTTTCAGTCTGCAATGGATGAGGCTGAGTACTTTTATTACAGTTTAATAAATTGTTAATGTTGAATATGAATAATGAAATAACTACTGTCATATAACCCCCTAATAACCATTACACAAATATGCATTCTGACAAAATTTAAACTTATTACTAAAATATATAGACTTGCCCTATGCATGCAAAAGTAATATTTCTGACACTATATAATTTTATTTAAAATAAAACATTTTTTTTCTAAGAAATGCCAGCTTTAATTCAAATAAAACACTTACACTCAAAATAGTAGCATTCTGCTTCAAGTGTAGCTCTGAAACTGCATCCATCTGCATGCTGACTGGATGCCCATGTATGTATCTCAAGTACAGGTTCATAAGATCTGAAAAATTTCGCCTTGACATTCTGGAAGTGTGCAATTCACACCTGGAATTTTAGGAGGTGTTTTTTTGGGGGCTTTTTTAAGTTGTTTTTCCTTTTGTAAGTTAGCTCACTAGTAGCTTTTAACCTGACTTAAAACTATATCAAACAAAAAATGCCTTTAATTAGACAAGATATTCAAATGACTGTAAAATGTGTTTAAAAGACTTTGCCAGGGACTAGATTTTTACAGCTATCAGTGTCCAACCATTCTCAGAGATAAAATAACTGAATGAAACTTTATTGCTACAGAGCTATGTTTATAGCTTGACAAGGCCGTGTTTATGTCAATGCCACAGAGACTCTTGACAGAAGCCAAAAAACACCAATGAGCATAGTTACGGCCATCCTGGACTTTACCTGGCCTTCAGAGCCTCCATCAAACTTACAACTTTCATCCCAAAGACTCACTTTGCAGCAGCTTCCCAGTGGCAAATGTGTAACTCCACACTGAGTTTTCTTTAACATTACAAGCTCATTGAACTTGCACATTTAACTTGCTCCAAATTAACACCTGAAGTGTCCATCAAAACATGTTACAATTTTATGAAACTCTAGTGCAGTCCCATCAGTCACTGGAATGTTTCATCTCACTCTCCATCTCCTATTTTTCATAGTTAATTTCAGGGGAAAAAAGCATGTGTTTATACATTGTGCAGTCCCATGACTGCAGTATAGCTATTGCTTTCTTATGTGACAACCATACAGAGACACTCAGCAGGATCTGGGCTGATGCAATGATTTCTGAAAAATTCCACATTTCACTTTATTAAGAATGTTTGGGGAAACAGCCTCATAGTTTTACAAAGGATACATTAAAACTGGAAAATAAGGCCCACTCAGCTACAGCTCTGTTTCTATTGCAAAGAAATCTTTTCTTCAGACAGAACCTGATTTGGAACTCCTTTGGGGGGCTGCCAGAGTCCAGGTAGAATCTGGGGAATCCTCATTTTTCAAATTTATCATTTTCTGTAGAGCTAAGCGAAAACTACTGAAGTGCCATATTAAAACAATAAACACCACCCCCCCCAAACAAAACAACAACAACAACGAAAACCAACAACAACAAAAACCAAACTACCAAAACCTAGGAATACCATCTGCTTTGTTTCCTCCTGCCCCTGACCTGACATTTTTTTTCATATAGCAGGCTGGTCTTTGTTTTTCTTGAGGGCAGTTATAATTTGATTATCATCTTGCTGCTCTGCTAGCAACCTGATTAATATAAGCACATCTTTACTTTAGGTTCTATGTGTTCAAGATTAAGCAAACTGTTATAGATGCCCTAAAAATGGTTAAATAAATCCTGTAGTTTCATGATTTGTCCTGAGGCATTGTAACAACTTAGGCTGCCAAAACATGAGCCAGATCTCAAGGTTCCATTCATATCAATGGGAAATAAAATGAGATTTAACAAAGACAAAAAATGAGCTGGAAACCTTTCTAGCAGTAGAATCATTTGGATGATAAAGAGATGTGAACTGGGAATTCTTACAAAAGATAATTGAAGAAAGCAATGCTTTATCAAAGGCAATGTTTCTTATACTTCTTTACAAGAGGCTGGCAAAAACAAACCAAAGTATACTTTAAAGTGAACATCCTATGACCTGTGATGTGAATTTTACTGTGTTCTCATTCAATCAAAAAGTTTTTCAGAATAGGCAAAATCTGGATTTTTTAGATGTAAAACAAGCAAGCAAACAGAGTTCTTTATACAAGGAGAGGAACATGATGTTCATCTTTGAAAGAATAACAAAGGACAAGGGGATTGGAAGCAAATATTTGATGAACATGGGACACAACGTGTCACATCAAAAGACTATATTTTTAAAGGAAGTGTAGAAATAACTGAGAACTTTTAATTGCATATACTGAGAGCCTTACATGTTCCTTGAAAACACTATAAGTGCATAAAAATGTAAATGTTCTGAAGTACATTGGCATGAGGGCATGCCCTCTCTTAAGTCCAGCCAGGAGGCAAGAAATACTGGCCAGGGCACACTTTAGGATAGTAGTTTGGAAACCACCTGGTGCACCTGGTGATCAGTAAAGCTCAGGGTCTGAATTGGAACACACTGCTCCACTTTTAAGAGCTTCCAATATCCTAGGACATAACACAGTACTCACTAAGGAAAAAGCAAGCTGAGCTCTCATGCCTTTTTCATAACTTCCAGGTGGAGAAAGGCCAGAGTCTCCTTCCTAGGGCTTTCCTTGGAACAAACACAGATGTCTGGCACAAAATGCACATTTGTGTTTTTGCTGGATGCCAAGCTGAAGCTCAGCTTTGCTTGATTTCTCTTCAGCCATTCATCATACGAATGGTCAAGTAATTTCTCTCTCAAGAGCTCCTTTATCAGTTTAAGAACACCTGACCTCTGCTCAGCCCACAAATCTAAGAGGGAAAGCAAAGTGCAGACAGATATGGCTGCTATTTACAGGCTGAGCCCCTCGAACCCTCATGCACAATGCGCAGCTCAGCCACCACCACCCTGGGCATAGAGCCTGGGCTCTGCCACTCAGCACCTCAATTTTAGTCCCACCAACTGCAGTAGCAATGAAATCAGCCATTCAAGTGGCCTCCTGCTGCCTTCACAAGTGGGCATGGTCTTAGCCATCAACTTCTGTGTGCCAAACACTTCTGTTTTCTGAACTGAAAACTACTGGCGGAGTAGGAATATTTGGGGCCAACAGCACCTGTGAAAAAAGAATGTGGAAGCAGCATCTACCACCACATTCTTATCTGTTACTTACAGTCCCTCTGCCAAGAACCTCCAGCAAACAGTGTGCATGAAGCATTTCTGAATTCCCATGTGAAAGCTGCTATTTTTAATTTCTCATTACAAGATATACAATAGTTACAATTATCAGATCCTGAAGTCTTAGCCAAAATGCCTAAAAAAATTCACATTCTCATTCCCAAAAGAATTCAAAAGTTACATGCTGTATTTTAATATAGCAGACACCCCAAAAAAATTTACTGTGTGTGTGTATCAGACTTAACTAGAAGTTCTTGTTAAGCACTAAGAATTGAAATGAAACCTACAGAGCATTTACTTGCAACAAAATGTAAGCAATCAGTATAATAATACTAAATTTTCTGTATTTACATTATTCACAGAAGAGCTGTGTTAGCAATGTCACAGAAGTAATTTGAAGAAATCTTGAATTAAAAATTCCTAAACATGAGAAAATAATAAAATAACATTCCTAACATTTTATTAAAAGCTCCAAGTGAATTGATACATTGAAATCCAGTCAAATATCTAAGGAGAAAATAGCCACTGCACATTTTAATAAAGGTCTCTCCAAAATAGTTTAATACTCTCTGCAATACTTCAACATAATATTTTGATTGCAAAATGTCTGAGTTCTCCCTACAACTCTGTGGAGAGTCAAAAGCTCACACTTCGATCCCTTCCTCTCCATTAAAAAATCCACCCAGATAATTTGATTTTGAATTAAATCCCTGAAATTCTTCTGAAAAGAATAGAATCACTATGTGGAATTGCAGACGAAATTGAAGATAATTGATTTTTATGCATGGAAATTTATATTAAGGCAGTTCATGTTTAGAGTGACAAAAAGAAGTTGAGTTAACATGTTGAGTAATCATATCTGATTAGACACATCCAGATTTGTATACAGGGCTAGCCTAAGATGGCCCTTTTGGGGATAAAGCAAAACTGAAATTTGTCCCAACATTTTACATCCCCTCACATACCAAAATGTGTTCTGGCTATTGAAAAACCCAAACATTTTGCCAGAAGATTGTTTCCTGCTTCCTATTCCTCTTGATTTTTGGATGAGTTTTAATATTATTATATAAAAGTAAAAAAAAAAAAAAAAAAACAAAGATGGAAATATTTTCCTTAGAAAAGCTTAGACTGTGTTTCATAATTTTGAAAACTTTTCTTCAGGTTTTTCTGAGTGAAAATAAAGAGCTTCAGGTACAAATATAAAACTGTGGTCTACACCAGTATATGACTGAATCCCTGAAACACCTCTCAATTTGGACTATAGGAAAGAAAAATATAAATTATCAGACTTTAAATGTCACAGAGCATCAGAACAATAGACTAGTGATGGCCAAGTTACATCAGTCTACCCCCAAGCCACTTTACTATTAGATAAAATCTTGTCACATTTTTATGCTGCTATACCTTTCTAGAACATTGTGCTGTTTTGCAATTGTAAAGTCTTGGTTAATGGAGAAAAGGGCAGGAATTTTATAGAAACTTCAATGGAATAAGGAAAATCTAAAATACTCTTCAAGAGCTTTGTGTCAAGATGTGCTGGTGCACTATGGCTTCAAGTCCATGAGAAATTGCAACACGGTGCCTTCTCCTGCTGTACCTTCAGACTGAAGAACGACAATTTTGTTTCTTTTTTTCCCCAACAAAAAACCCACAAAAGATGGAATATACATTCACGAAACAGTAGCAAAAGCTTACCAAAGCACCTAAGGTACTCAAATTTTTATTAAATACATACAAAAATCTGGAAATGTGAATACGACAATGCAGAATCAAAATGTTAACATTAAGAGAAAATACATCAAAAATATTCCCAAAACAAAAACAAAAAATGTGTTTTCCATTCAGAACATTGATTAAACAGGTTTTTCCCACAAAATATTTTTATTCAATCACATAAACATTTGCAGTCCATCTCAAACTATTTTAACTACTGCTAACAGTAAATGTACATGTGAAAGCTAAAGCAACATGCTGGCTTGCTACACTTACTTTATATAAAAGATACGCATCTTTGCCAGCAACTTATTTCTTACTCTAACTCTTTCTGGAATGTGACTTGTCCAACAAAGCATAACTGCAGAGCTTTGAAGCAGAAGGAAAGAGAGGAGAAAAAATACTAAAATAGCTCGAGGGCACAGAAAATATGGTGCTCAAGCCAATGGCACAACATCTGCACAATCCAGAAGATCAGCAAGGCACAGAAACATTTTCTTGTGGTGCAGGGGTGAGCTGGAAGCAATTAGTTAAAAAACAAACACTCAGGACTAAAGCCCAGTGAATCAGTGCCTGTCACAGCCAACTCCCATTTCCAAAGTAGTGTTTAAATACTGGTTTGTGGAAGGAAGCCTATGATGGATAAATGTCTCCAGGAGCCCCAGGGAAATACAACTGCTCTACAGACATTAAAAATAGCACTGTGGATTCCTGCTCTGACAACGTGGCTAGCAGTAAGGTCTTTGGCTTCCAAGTCAGTTACAAATGGATACTAAAAACCTAAGAAGCCCCTTAAAGTCTCACCCTGGGCCAGCCAGGCAGATCCCACAGGCTCCGTGGCTAGGAACTGAATGCTGATGCACAAAAGCAAGAAGAGGGGTTATAGTTTGGGGCTAAAGTAGAAAACGAATTTGCTGAATGGAAAGATCTGCTTGGCCTCCTGAATCCTTGCAGGTTGGAAGTAATTGCAGCGATTCCATAAAGCTCTATCACAGACAATGCAGTGGTTAAATGGTCATGTGTTTGGCAGGCAGTGGTTCATATTAATAATGTTCCAGGCTTTCAAGAGCAGCCTCTATGTCTAAATCAATTAATTCCCACAGCCCTTGTGTGTGGTAAGCAAGCAATGCTATCTCTTTTCTGAGATAAGGAAACCAGAAAGAAGTGAAATCTCTACAACAGGAATGTGAAGCAGACAGGACAAGGACCCCATATTTCTTTTGTTTAGAGTTGTGCTTTGAAGAATTTCTCCAGCCTGTTTCTCTCTCCCCTTTTATGTTACTCAGTGTTATCTGTTCAGATCTCAAAACCGAGTTAAGGACTAGAAAATGTGCAGAGCTACCGAAACGCCACCAAAAAGGGCTTTCCTACAAGAGAAGAGTTTCATGCCTTGGTCTTGCCATTTAAAAACACCATCAGGTGATATTTGCAAAGAAAAACACAAAAACCATGCAAAATGCAAACTTCTATTTAGAATGAAAAGCTGATACTCAAACATGTAGCTACAGCAGCTGGAACACCGAATAAAGCATTCAACATTGACAATAATTTGATACATGATATCATTTTATCTGAGAAAAATATTAAACTTATTTGAAAGGCTTGTTCTATTAAAAATTGAAAACTACTTCAAGAGAAGGAATTTAATAATGAGGAAGATCTGTGTGGCTGGGCCAGGGTAAGACCTCCCAGGGGGCTTCCCAGGTTTTTAGTATTTGTTTGTAACTTGGGACCAAAGATCTTTCTGTTAGCCTTCTAGAAGCAAGTGAGATGTGTGCTGTCTAAGGGGACCAAGAAGATTTATTCTCTTGCTTCTGAGCAGCATGATTTGCTCAGAATTCCCACTGGACTTGCCCGTGCTTGCCCTTGCAATTTATCCAAGGGTATCTTTACTAAAAAGCACAGTGGATGGAATTCCAGCTCTACTGACGCTAGTGGCAAAAACTCCCAAGCATTTTGATGAAACTTGCCTGGTATTAATTTCCTGAGTCACACTACAATTTTGGTCATTATTTGGGGAAAATATCAAAATCTACACAATAATCTTTACAACCAGATGGGAAAACTATTACAATATAGGAAATACATCTGTTACGGGGTGTCCATGCATGCAGTCTATAACTCAGGGGCTTTATAGAATAGTTCTATATACTGTAGAGATACGTGAATTAGCGTAGAAGGAATCCAACTGTAGTAGTAAAGGTCAAGAGAGTTTAAAACTAGATCAGATTTCTGTGTGTTTTGTGCAATATGCAGTGAAACCATTTCTTCACTGACAAAAAATTTTACATTCAACACCTTTTATCAGGATGATATGTAAGCTAAATTATAACAAACATAATCTTATGTTATAACAAAGACTTCCAATTGGATGTTATAAAAAGACTTCTTATACTGGTTTACTAAAAATCCATTCCATCTCTTCTTAATATCTGTTCAATGGTGGCAGCAGATATCTAAGTTTTTTTTGAATAGCAATAGGATTTACCAAAATGTCTCTCAGCCCAGCATTATTTCTATTTTAAATCAGAGACCTGCAGAAAGAATTGAAAGATGAGGATCTATTCCATACCCTGACAAAAAGCCATGCTAAAAGTATTGATAAAATAATAGGAGAAAAAATAAATTAAGAAATATCTCCAAAGTCTATCATATAGGGTGTTTCACTGTTCCAATAAAATATATAGAGCAAGCTGGTACAGAGCCCAATTATTGCCTTAAGTGCAGTATCAATATTGCTCATGTCTTCGAAGAACTTTCTGAATTTTCCAGTAAGTTCATAAAGCTATTGGAGGCTGCATAAGAACTGATAAAAAACCTTCACTTTCTGAGGCAAAATATGATGTCCACATCAGAAAACAGCTGTGTTAGACTGACAGACTCCTGTTGTCCCCAGGGTCATTTCTTGGTGAGGTAAATTTGTCACTATCACTGAAATTCTGCAGGCAGAATCCTCAGCTTGCACAGATGCTTTGTGCAGTGCTATCAGGGAGAAGTTTGGGCATCCTAACCAGACTTTACATCCTAATTTTAGGAGAACAAGGCAAAGCTATTTACCCACCATGTGATTCTGGAATCTTCTAGCCTGGAAGAGTCCTTGAGCTGCTGAAGGTGTAGGTAAATCCAAGCAATCAACGTGTGAGTGTGTGTGTGAGCTAGGAATACCGCAGAGGAAGTAGCGTCGGAGGGACCCATTCCTGGTGTCTTGATTTTTTACCTAGTCTTCTGATCTTTGATATCACTAACTGCTGAAATTAGGGAGGACTGCTCCTTTGAACTGCTGCTGAAAAAGGATGAAATGTGACAGTGGCACAGCACAGTAACAGAGTGGCCAGTGCTGGCATGAATTACAGACTCGATTGACTCTATAGGCAGCATTTGAACCATAAATAGAAACACTTAGCATTTAGCAGAACAAGGTAAAAAGGTGAGGGTTTCAGACACGAACAGGCAAGGTGCATAGGTTGAGACTCAAAGATATATTAATATCTCTCTATGAATTGACTTATATACAATGTCTGGAAGGGTGAAATAAGTATTCTATGTCAATACTTCTGCAAGTATCACCTGGAGCATCTGCATTCCCATTTTGGTTTCTGACATTGATTCCCTTTGTGCCTTTAGCAAGGCAATAAGCAGTACCAATTACACCACCTGGATTCATGATGCATAGATCCTTATTCTGCAAACAACTCTACATTGATTCTGACAGGAAAAGATATGAAGTGACATGTTAGACTTCTTGAGGAAGAAGGGTTGCAACCTATTTTAATATTTTCACTCATAAAAGCAAGAGACTATAAGAATAATATATGTCCTTCCTGCTCCCAGTTGGGTTAGGAGATTTAATGTTTTTCCAGTAAAAATTGACCCTGAAATCAAGTATTTTAGATAAGTTGTTTATATGCCATAAAGGCAGAATGATAATCGGAGATACTCTGCAAGATGCCCCATTACCTCATCTTAGTATAATTTTTCTTTAAGAAAGTGTAGATTATGTTGTATAACTGAGTGTCAGAGGAGGAAACATAGTGGGAATATTTTTGGATACTTCTATATCTGGCAGATCATAAGCCAAGACCACAGGTAGGCAGTGTCTTCCTCCTTGTACTGGTCCCATCACTTTGGTAACTCTCATTCAAACAACCCTGCACTAGGACCACTACCTCTAGCTTTACCTCACTCATGTACTACTATATCTTAAGCAATAAGAAATAGACACAGACTTTAGGGGACTTTGAATAACATTGTCTAAACTGCAATGATTCTCCTGAATACATGAGAAAGTGTAGCCTTTCTGGAATGACATTCTCTGCTGGGTGAGAGAACCTAAGTTCTAGGTTGGAAAACCTGACTCTTAGCAGTTTTCTTCTGAAAGTGTTACAGTTTTGTGATCTATCTCCTCTACTCTCCATTCCACATCTTTTCTCTTCTCTCCTCAACAATGAATTTAACAAATTTCTTGACTACAGTCTAGAATAGCCCCTACAACTTGCAACCAAAAGTTTTGTTTCCTTTTCCCATTTGCCTGAAATGCTCCATATGTAGAAAAAGAGATTGGAAGAGGCTCTGTAAATCTGAATTCAGTACTACTGAAACCCTTTTAACATAATGTTTAAAACCTTTGTATTATTTTTGTAAGAAGAGCCTTGCTTCCCTTACGCAATTTCCACAAGACTCCAAGACAGAGTTGTTACTACAACAGGTATCAGGTTTAAAGAGCTGAACATAAATGCTACAAAGGAAAGCATTATCCCTATGCACAAATGTATGCACACATAGGGGTACGTATGGATGCGTGTGTGTGTGTGTGTGTGTGTTTACCTTCATTTATCTGTAGATATGCCTGTGTTTGTATACATGCCTCCCTCATCCTACCCTCACAGTAGCAGAAGGCAATGTAGAAGCCTATTTCAAAACAAAACAAATTACCTGCTGGCAATTCCATTTTCAAAATGTTTCAGTAAATTGTTTTGTTAAGAGTAACATCATTTCCATCTCACCTAATCATTATTCTAAATACTGTTTTCCTTTTAAAAATACACTGTTTCATACTACTAAGTTTTGCTGATTTATAAACTTCACTGTCCCTACAGTAGTAATATTGCAGAGCATGCTGATTACATGACTAGATTGGATGTTGCTATGCCTGAACTTCTTTCTGAAAATGAGGTCAGAGCTACAAGGCTGTATTGTCCTCACCTTGAGCGAAAACAAGGATACAAATAACACAGAAGTTACCTATTTATTGCTCACTTTAAAAATGTGTAAAATTACCTCTCCAATAAGACTTATTAATTTCTTTTTTAATTAATTTTTTTTTCTCTAGGATATCAAGAAAGTAAGACTTTCAGGAGGGGAAAAGTGAACACCGCTCTTGTACACTTTCTGTATGCATATGTTAAGAAATAGGAGTTCACTGACTATGGCATGTTGCTTTCAATCCTGCAAAGGCAAACACAGTTACCATTACTTCCCCAAGCCTGATTCAAACATCCACTGAAGTGACTGGAACTCTACACACTCACTTCTGCAGACTGTGAACCAGGTCCAGATATGTATATTATGTTAATTGTGCAAGATGAGGCACCAATACTTGTTTCAAAGCTCTTTCTTTGATACTGCAGCTACATCAAAAGTAGAATTGCAAAAGAGCACAGAAAGGCACAATTCAGAAACACATGGACTCTCTTCTCAAATTCATAGGCAGATGCAAATTATAAGCAATGAAAAATAGGAAGTGCTGGATTCAGCTTTCTGCCCTGGAACACCACGTAGTAAACTCCCAACCACAGCAAGTGCAGCACTTAGGACTGTGGTTTCTGCAAAGTTTGAACTGAGCTCTTAGTCAGATGTGATATCTGCAGACTCTGTAAATTCCATAGATGAGGTAATCTGGGTCAAACTATGAAGAAAAAAACCCATATTAATTTCTTTTTTTCCCAGCTGCTTTTTCTTCTGCTTTACAAGCTTTATTCCCACCATAGAACTACACAGTAGTTAAATTCTTCACAAACACAATGTTTCATAAATATAGCTAGAGTAATATATTTATTGAAAACCCTAATAAATTATTATCATGAATGTATGAACAGTTACAAAAATAATATAAATAAAGAAAATGCATACACATTTGTTCACCCCAAACTCTCACCTCTGGATTCAGTCAAGCACAAAGTAGAGTCTTCACCACTTCTCCTACCTACATTTGCAAAGACCAATTTCTTTGTACTTCAGCACGGGATTTTTAGAAGCATATTTTTTTTCCTACTCAGGTTAAAAAAAAGTTTTCGCTGAACATCTGAGGGACTCATCAAAATATTTGACTATATGTTCCTAAAAAGCTGGGTATTTCACCTAAGTCAACAATGCCTCAGTCAAATCACACTCCCTGTCACCAAGGGGTTTGCAAGTAAGCAATATGGACTACAGCATTTTAAGTAAAGACTTTCCATATACTATCACAGTCTGCCATATCACAGTTATCTTGTGGTTTATCTTTCAACTGAACAGCAGGTGTGAGTTGCCTTCCACTTGAATTACATGCATACTCAGAATGCTGTAAGTGTCTCTGACATGGTGTGTATGCATTTCCTTTTCTTTTTTTAAGCCCGTTCTGAAGGGATAGCTGGAGACATCATTGTCATTCACAGCATCTAGCAGCTTCTAATCTGACATAAAATCATTCTTTGCCAATATGAAATATCTGCTGGTCATGGTGCATGCTGTGTCTTATCTCTGAAGATGTGAATGCATGTGCCAGATATATACAGCCATACCCTGCTACCTCTTAAAGGTGAGTTTCTCAAAAGGGCAACAGCTAGCAGGTCAATGGATAGAGAAATAAATTTCTTCCATAAGATTTGTTGTAGTAAAGAGAAGATGCATTCAGGCACTTAATATATACAGATAGGAACCGTACTCTTCATTATAAGATTTTCCCACTCCTGTGCCATTAACATTAACCAGAAATGTAAGATATTGAAGGCTCAGATGCAAAAGGAAGATGTTGCTTCAAATCACACACTAGACTCCCACACAGTTCTAGAAGCATCAGTGTGATACACAAGCAATATTGAAATAGAAAAAAATATTGTACTGTATTCAGGCACATCAGTTTTCTCAGCACTTTATATATGTAAATATCTTATTGAAACAAGAAGTACATTCATCAAAATATATGGAAGAAAACATAAATGCATAGTTTACAGTAAAATGCAATCCACATGTTAAGGTAGTTCTGTGATGCCTGCTGCTGCTTGTCAGACCCTCTTCAATACAACTAGGCACCTCAGAGAAGTTTTCTACAGAAGATGGGTGGTAGAAGAGGGAAAGATAGAAAGTCAGGGTAATAATGATGGTTAGCAGGGCAGAGTAGTAAGTGGTTGACAATGAAAAACCAAGACAGCAGGCAGACAAGTACAGAAAACAAATTCTTACTGTCTGCATACATTTAATGCCTATGTGTGGTGGAGGTATACACATACAAGTGAAAGTATTTGCCTCAGTTTTATGGCATGATAAGCAAGCATCAAGGTTAAAATACGTATTTTTATAAGCCTTATAAGATGCAAATAATTGTTTCTACCTCGGAATGCTTAAAATGAAATGAATGACAATTACACTTCAGTAATGGTCAGTATTCTACCACAGAAATTAAAACCAAACCTGTCCATCAGGGAAAAAGGCAGGTGCTACATTATTTACATCATTCTTCAAGTGGCAGTCACCTAAATGATTTCCAAAAGGCAGAAATTTTCTCTGTGATTTACTTGCTAATAAGATCTATTGGAGTTAAAATCTATTTTCTTGTTGGTACCATCTGAAATTTTATTCTGCCTTCTTTGGAATATTGCTACAGTAAGAAAGACTTTGGAATAATAGAATGTGCAGTAATTGAGCTTTGAGATTATAAGTGTTATTTGGAAGCCTTGAAAAAATTGTTAACTTCTCTCAGTTAGAATAAAACACAGTAACTTCTCTTTCCAGAGATTTTAGCTACAGATGCAGAAGTGATAGAGAGGTATCATCATTTCTATCCTATAATGTTTTTGCTGTCCTTCCCTAAAAGTCTATGTTGATTTAAGGTTCTTTTCCCTCACAAAATCTTTATGGTAGCTAGCTAGCATAGCTTTCAGATTTTATCTTGCCATATGTTTCAAGTTGTGCGCTTCAGTCTGCATCTGCTGAGTGTCTGCTACAGTATGGCTACATCAACTCAAAACAATTGGGACTACAGCCTTTATAATAATTACTCTCTGCAGCTGTTGAAAACAGAATATTTTAAAAAAGAATCTAAAAGCTGTAGCTTGTGTGTGTCCCCCCCTTTCTTTATTTTTATCTAAAGCAAAACCAAGCACATTTTGATGGGACTTTTTGAATCAAAAGATAGAAGCAGATTTTTTTCAAGGTATTATATAAACACACACCACTTTAGACTATGGAATAAAGTTACATCTGTCTGTCACCATGACAGGTGATTTAAAGAAAACCCTATGTGGAAAAAAATGTTGTAGCACAATACATCTTAGGCGTTAGAAGTCTCATTTGAAAACAATATTAACTAAGTTCTGCTTTTCAAAAAAAATTTGCTCGTTGTCAGAAGCTGAAAAAATTTATTAACAGCCCTAGCAATTCAAAGCTCCCCTATCTTATGGGTTATGAAGGCATTGCCAACCTCTTTATCTCAACAGCTAGACAGCAAAAACAAAATCAACCTGTCTTTCCAGTAAATATATTTGAGCACCTGCATGTCGTTAGATGTAGCATCACTACGATAGTTCAGAAGCTATAAAGAAATGTACTTATAGTATCAAGGAAGAGTTTTGTTCTGTAGTTCATCCAGAACCGCTTGATTAGACTAATTCATTTTCGATCTGAGTGCAATAACCATTTTTAGCAGCTCCAGTAGTATCATTTTAAAACTTCTGTGATTAAAATGGCATGCTCCATAAGATCATACAAAGATTCAGTTGTAAGAAACCTCGGGAAGTCAAATGCAGAATCTCTGTTGAGGGCAGACCAGGTTGCTCACAGCTTTGTCCAGCCAGGTCTTGAAATCCTTCAAGGATAGAGACAACACAGCCTTGTCAGGCAACCTGTTCTGCTGCCTTACTGTTCTCTTGGGGAAAAAGTTTTCCTCGTGTCCAATTTGAAACTCTCTTGCTTAGACTTCTGTCCACTATCTCTTGCCCTTCCACACAACTTCTTGATCACCTTCTCTCCTCTCCAGATAAAGCTGCTATTATGTTCTCCCAGGCCCTCTCTTCTTCAGCTGGAACAAGTCGTGAGTAATAGCGTAAAAGAAAAAAAGAAAAAAGGTTTTATACACATATGAAAATAGCAGCAGTGAGGGCACAGAGTATTATTACTGCTGCTAAAGCACAACATAAGTTGGCATACTGTTCCATTGTTAAATAGGGGAAAGAACATTTCTGCCCCAAATGATTGAGAGTGCAAATTTTCAAAGGTATTTGAGGTAGCTAATTTCCACCAGGTTTGGTGGAAGCCAAATATCTAGATAGTTTCAGATATTCAGCCATGAGACTCTCAGAAAACATCTTACTGTCATCACAACCAGTGCTCTTAAAGGTTCAGCAAACACAGCAATTTACTGTAAGCATTTGAGCAGCCACCTCTGGAACACTTTCAAACCTACAATGAGCACATGCATAAATATTTTCAGACTAGTAGCTAAAGAAAGATAGTCCAAGAAAAAAGGTAGGAAGGCAACAAATACAGGGACAAAGGGTGTGTATGTGATGCTCAGGAATACATTTCAATAATAAAACGAGCTATTTTCTTTTTTAATATGTTAACAAGTCTGCCAAATGAGTCCTCACTACTGTGGTGGTGAGAAATTTCATTTCTAAATTTCAAGACTAAATCAAGGAGCAATGTCAATGCTTCTGTGAATCCACTGTGCTAAACAATATACAAGGAGAATTGCTCCTTGTATACAGCTGGAGAATTGAATCTCAGTTCTTCTGCTTGTCTGACTTTTAAGTGTCTGGAGTTCAGGAGATGAACTCTGTCCCTTTGGCATTGCATTAGCAATGGCTCTAAGGTTCTTTTTCAATGACTTCCTCAATACTACTAAAAGCCACCCCTTTCCTTTGTGCATCAGGAGTTGACACAAGGTTCAAATTATTAGAACAGTTGCTATAGCAGCATTGGGAATCTTTTTCAAATAAAAATAAGTCCTTTGGTTCATTTTTTGATCTACCCAATGATTTCCTCTCATTTTACAAGGATGCTGGTTTTGGTGGGGATTTATTCCATTCTCAGATATGTGTCAGAAGCATCTAGAATGTTCAGACAGGTCTCTTCCTGTTACTTTTGTGCTATAAATATAAGAATTAATAACTAGTAAATAAATGCAAATTATTTCCAGGTCATAAAATGTTATATCCTCATTTTATGACCATTAATGACAATTTAAAAAATGTTGAGGTTCAACTGCCTAGGCAGAATCTAACTTAACAATTCTGTTACCTAATTGCATCTTGATTACCTACAAAATCAGCCAGCCAACACGTCTATATGTGGACAAAGTTACTTATTTTCTGCAGAACTTGCACCATGTATTACAAGGGCAAGAGTTGAGAAGATAATTTGGAGAACTGAAAAAAGAAGATGCACAGGAAACATTTTCTTTAAATTATTAAATTACTACTTGCTTGAAATATTGGGGAATGAAAGATGTACCGAAGTGAAGCTGATGTGCTGCTAATGTAAGGTCTAAAGGGTAGGTCATTAAACAATGTATTCTGATAATCAAGTTCACCTGAACTGAGTTTAAAAGAAATTATAAGCATTTTCTTACTCCTTTTTTAAGAAGCATCCCTCTCTCTGAGTACATACATCTGTATCAGCGTAGATAAAATCAGTGAGAAAAATTTACTATGATGTAACAAACCAAAGTATATCTATCAAAGTAGTGCTATCTTTTTCTTCTAGTCCAACTTCAGAAAAGCACATGGAAGTGTACTAGGTCTGACCTGTGCACTAGATCCAAGGAGCATCACTTTAGAAAAATACATATAAATACTTGCAAAAATAGAAGCAGTTGATCCCGTTATGCTGGTAGCTATATTTGAAGTCTTTCTGGGGCTCATTGTTGCTTTTTCTAATTTTCAAAAATTTCACAGAAGCTCCATGGTGAAGGCACAGTGGCTGTGCAAGAGGGCTGCTGCAGTTTTTCTGTTTCAATGAATGAGTCTCCAATTCTTAAAGCCAGATAACAATCAGGTATTTAAATAATTAGAGGATTATTTGTTCGTTTTCAGGAACAAGGTGAAGATGGTAATTTCATGAAACAAGTCTTACTCTCTCAAGGTTACTCCTACCTACTCTGCCTGTCTATGTTTTCTCTCCAAATAAATGCAGACTGGAAGCACATGGAGAATAATAAATTATGGATAACAACTATAATTCATAGCCTTCATAACTGGGAACCCTCAGTAATCTGCACTTACTCTCCTATGCACCAGCAAACAAGCTATAAATCTTCTGAATATTGTTACTAATATCCCTATCTTTTCCAGTAATCACAAGCAATATCTCAAAAAAATAGTTGCCTTATTCACTCCCACGGTATTGTGGTACAGCTTGATAACCACAGATTTAGCGTTAGTGGAGAGTTATAACAAAGTTTCAATCTCAATGGAAATAGGAGCTTTTAGTTGGTTACTAGAGTATACAGTCATCTAAGCCCTTCACTTTGCTGATATTCTTTTCCAAATTGAAGCTGACAGCATAGGAAAATGGAGGGAAATGAAACTAGAAATGTTACCAAAATTAATACTGAATCAAACTCTTTGTATCTTAATTAAACCATAATCCTGTTTAACAGGCAATTTACTTGGTTAAAAACCAGCAAAATATAGCCATTACTTGGGCAGTACGGGAGGCACACTAAGCAAACTGCAACAAAAAATTTCCATTGAAACTTGCTTGTGGCCTGCTGGCAGCACAGCCAAAAAGACATCTCTTGAAAGTAAGTGAATACCAGTTGGACTTTTTAGAATCAGCATCTTGCCACCAACAAGAACATGGCTAAAAGAAACCAATTCTGTTATGCTGTGCGTGTCAGCAATGGCTGGTACTAGTTAGGGTACTGAGAGCAATAAAATAATAGAAACTCAGAGCAGGTCAATTCACCATGTATATAAAGTATTCATGAAGAACTTTTGCAACCTATGATAGCTGTATCTAGGCTAAAAGGTAACGAAGATATACTACGTATTCTTCCAAAAACCTATTGCCCTGAATTAGCTAAGATTGTTCTCTCGCTCTTAAGACAAACGGGATAGACTTAAGTAAGTGCATAAATAATTCCTCAGATCAGCAAAAATTGGTGCAAAAATACTAGTGTCTTTTGACCATCTAGGAAAGTTTTAATATAAATAAATGACAAGTAAAAATCTCAATTTCATATAAACCCTACAATGTTCTGTTTAGTAAGATCAGCTTGCATATGCAGCACAAGTTTTTTAAGATCCCTCAAACATGCCATTGGAATAAAGTTGAATAACAAAAATAAATTAGCCCTGGACAGAAGTTATTGAAAGATTATCTTAGTAAGCAAAGTTTTATGTTTATTTTTTTTTCTCTAACTTCCTATACTAAAATAAAATAGTTTTAAAGTTAAGAATAAAAAAGACCAAAACCAAGACTATGAGTTAACAATATATCTCTGAAACTGTTTCTCACTATTGTTCAGCCTCCCACCAGTTGTAGCTGAATCCTTTTTCCAACTTGTTAAAGAGTGGTTTAGTTCTAAAGCTAATGTATTGTTGATCAGAAAGGGAAGGAATTTCCAAAATTAGTTCTAATCTAGTCTTTCCCTCATATACATATATATACAATCATGTGTAGCCAGTGCTGCTGTGTTCCATGTGTTCAAACAGTAGGAGTCATCAGTAACAGCAGCTGCTCTGCATGGGGAAGACAGTATCCTTCTGAAAAATCAAGACCAAATTCCTACAGACTATCATCCATGAACAAACTCAACACTCTTGAATCACAGAGGCACACATTTCTGTCCATCTTTTCTGATGAATATTGAATAAGGATGATGATATTGCCCATCTTCTGACCAGGACTTATGGCCTTGCAACAAAAAGGTCAGAAGTGCAAGTAATTGTAATGCCCATTGTATTAACTGCAATAGTCACCCAAGCAGCCAAACAAGAAAAGTACCTCTGTCCCCCATGGTTTCCACACAGCTTTGTCTATTTTCAGTTTATCTGGAGATAAACAGCATATCCTAGAGATTGCATATGTAAGATCCCAAAGATGTTTTTATCAAAACAAAAAAAAAATAATCCAAATTACCTAATCATAATTATTTCATTGCAAGCAGATAAAAATCACATTTAACCAACACTATCTAAAACTTCATGTCTCAGAGGGAGTTTTCTTTAGTAATGTCTTTGAAGAAATACCTTGAGAGGGCAATCTGCTGTCACAGGAGGACAATGCACCCATTACAAAGACCTTGTGCCAATATATTAGCTCTCCTTCTGTCATCTCTGGCTCAGCCTTCCCGCTGCTCTTCATTCTGGTCCTTGTGTTTGGCAGCTATTGAAATAACGAAGACCACAGTATATGACTTGAATGCAAAGGAGATAAATCAGCATGCTGCCTGCCTCCCATTAATATCATTTTCCAGATAATCCATGGCTTCTGCAAAGGCTCCACATATACTTTGGGAAGGACATGAAGGATTCAATACCAAAGAGGCATTAGATTAAAAAAAATTTTCAAATTCAGACTTCTTAAGGTTTCTCAAAGAAGTCAAGTGGCCCACTTGAAGGGTTTCTCTCAAGGACAGCCTATTCTCAAGCAAAATTCAGAGGAAAAAACAGGATGGTAAAGATTACAGGGCATTATTAGCATTTATGAGACATTGTATCTCTTCCTGAGTCTTTTATAAACCTACTGATTGATTTAGGAATTCAGCACTTCATCTCCTGCCTCAGTTTCCCAATCTGCAAAGTGTTAATAATAATACTGACATTTCTTCTGAAAGTGTTGTTGGAACTGTGTATCATGAGCTCTTCATAGAAGCTGTGTGCAAGTACTATTATTCTCTTTTTTTTTTTTTTTTTAATTTGAGAGGCACTCAGCTATGAGTGAGATAGATGCCATCTCTAAGAACCTCTTAAGACCTCAGAATTTGGTTCATACAATATAAGAATTCATGGTTGTAGCATCCCCCATGTCAGCAAGCAGCAATTGACAATGCAACATTAATTCAGCATGAGCTCAATTATAGGCTCAAATCCTTCTGGTTGCCTTTTAGAGGGTTTTGCTTTTCAAGGGGTTCATCACTCTCAAAAGAGATAGGATTTGCAAAAAAAGGAGCTCACAATGTATGCACAAATTAGTTGCAGTGGTTCAAAAGAAAGCGGAAACCTTTCTGCCTATCAGCAGCATTCACCTCAGTAATCTACTACTGCATTTATGCCTCTCTAAAGCCTCACCTCCATTCTCAGAAAACTGAGGCTGTGTACACTGCTGCCTTGTTTCATTGAAGCAAATTTTAATTTCCTTCCCCATCTAACCCATAAAAGGACTGTTATAAAATGTCTACATCCTCTTCCCAATTTCAACTTCTCTTTCTTTTGTTTTGACCTTTATCAGAGTGAGAAAGCAATAATGCTGAAAGATTTATACTTGAAGAACAGGTGAATGAATGTGAGAAAGGTGCAGAGAACTGTGATTAATGCACTCATTTTGTTTGTTTAAATAGATTTTACAACTGTCTTATAGAAGAATGGGGGGGGGAAGTTTAGTTTGAAGATCAAATGAATCTTCACCATACATCTTACACTTGTAAACATCCTTATCCTTGTGCATATGCATCTTCATCTTGGACTATGTATTGAATATACAATCTTGTTGGTGAATATGTGGCATGACCGCTATTCTGTGTATGTCATCATCTATTAATAAAGTCATATAAGCCATAATAAGCCTGTTTACTTGTAGTGACTATATAACACCCTTAGCATAGAGTGAATTAAAAAAGAACCAAACAGAAAAGAAATTCAAATGACGAGTCAGACATAATTCTGTAAGGGACAAGATCTGTTGTAGGTTAGCCCAGAAAGTCAGCTCAGATCCCCACAGCTGCTTGCTCACTCGCCCCAGTAGGATGGGGGAGAAAATCAGAAGGGTAAAAGTGAAAAAACTCGTAGGTTGAGATAAAGACAGTTTAATAGGGAAGGCAAAAGCTGCGCATGTAAACAAAGCAAAACAAGGAATGAATTCAACACTTCACATGGGCAGGCAGGTGTGCAGCCATCCCCAGAAAAGCAGGGACCCATCATGTCTAACATTGACTTCGGAAGACAAACACCACCGTTCCGATCATCCCCTACTTCCTCCTTCTCCCCCTGGCTTTACATACTGAGCATGATGTTATACGGTGTGGGATATTCCTTCAGGCAGTTGGAATCAGCTGTCCCAGCTGTGTCCCCTCACAGCTTCTTGTGCACTCACAATGCACTCACTGGTGGGGCAGGGTGAGAAGCAGAAAGGGCTCTGTGCTCTGCAAGTACTGCTCATCAGTAACAAAACCACCCCTGTTTATCTGCACTGTTTTGGCCACAAATCCAAAATCCACAGGAACTACCAGGTAGAAAAATAACTCTATGCCAGCCAAAACCAGTACAAGGCCACAGGTGAATTTCCAAGTAACAGGAGAATCCCATGCTGCTGAGATCATCATCCAGTGAGTGACTCACAGTGAGAATGAAAACCAGAGTTAAGGGGTTCTTGATCTTCCTCTTCTTCACAGGACAGTGCACAGAAAAAAAGTGGGGAGAACTGACTAGCAGATAAAAGGCTTCTAGTCTTCAGACAAACAGACAGGTAGAAACCTACCTGTGGGCTAAGACAAATGACTTAGCGTGGGGGGGACAGGCCAAGACATAGGCACACACAGGGACTGAGAGTGACAGAGAACAGCAAAAGAAATAATGGGATGCCGGAGAAACATCTTGTCAATGAGATTTGAACAGCAAGTCTGAAAATAAATTAGAACTCTGAATAGTAGAATAGAGGGAATAAATTGCCCTCTGAAAAATGTCATACACTTAAAAACTTAGATCAAATGCAAGTCAGAAAAGCAGAGAGATCGTGATAAGTCTGCCCTTAGCAAAACAGGTAGATTCTCTTTCTTGTTACTAACTGCATTTTTTTTCAGAACATTAATGGCAGGAAGGTTTGAACCTTTTTGACTGCCATCTCTAGCAAAGAACCATTACACATATACTGACAGAATGTGAATCTGACCTTGAATCTGCAGTTTGCCTCTGAATCCACCTCTTGCAGAGCATGATTCTGAGACATCTGATAACAATTGTCTTCCAGCCTTTGACTTGCAGAGTGCTACTAAATAGATTGGCAAAATATTAGTTATCCATCCTTATCAGAAACTCTCAGCACTCTTTATGAAAAAAAGCCCTTGCAGCACTACTTCTATAATTGCACTGATTATTTTAGCCACTGCAAACATACAGGGCAGCTACTCCAGTTAGCCTCTCTCATAAGGATGCACCAGTAATTGGTATTACTTTCTAAGATGTGACTGAACGTGAGTCCCTAATCCAACAACCTGTGGTTACATCTTCTGCCAATATACTCAGTGCCATAAATCTCCTTTCCAATGACATATTTACAGTTTCTTGAAAGTAACAGCAAGGTCATTTTTATGAAAATACATCTCTTGCTATAATTTCTGCAAATAAAAAGTTTCTTCAAGTTTGATTTGATTTTTTTCTTCAATTTTTTTTTTGATTTAATGTAAAAATGTAACGTGCACAACATTGTAACCTGTTAAGCTGGACCAGAATGATATATTATTGGCCTTATTTTAATGTGGATGCACTTGTATTTGCTATAGTAGATTGGTAACATATTAAAAAAATCTTTCTCGATGGATCCTAACATATTATTCTTTCTTAAGGATGAACTGTTCTGCAAATTTTTACAGAATATCTTTCCTGTGATTTTTGACACATGCAAAACCACAGACTTCAGGGCCACTTATGTTTCAAAATTTTTTTCTCCAGAGAATCATGTCAATCTCACAGTGCCTTATTGCCCCATTTGTAAAACAAGAATAATGGGTTTTTTTCCCCTCAAACCACCCTTAGCTCATCCTGTCTACTTAATCTGTAACTACCTGTAGCAGGACCTTTTCCTTGCTCCAGAATAGCAAAGCTATTTAAAGGGAGTCCAAGCACTTCAGAGCCTTTTGTTCTAATGCAACATATATACTATATAATAATCATCATTCCTACATGGCTAATTCTCACAATCCATGTCCTTTAGCTCCATATCTTCAAGTAAGTTGTCACATTTCTACTGATTTCATAAAATTCCCTGCTTTCATCAGTTTTCATCACTGTATCCTTCTTCTCAAGGGCTACTTTTACTTTCTGACAAACCAGCACTGCATACGTAAGGGAGATATTCCAATACTCTCCCCTTAAATTGTGCTGCATTCCAAACAGTCCAGTGTTAAAAATCTTTCCATTTTCAAGCATTTGAAAAAAATATTTTACAAATCTAGCCTTGGCACAGGTATCCAGTTAAAGGACAGAAGATTGGATACATCTTTCCAAGGATCTGCCAACATGGCTCTAAGGAACATGTGACCAACCTTTGGCCTTTTCATCCCTTGAGACAGGCCTATTCCTACCTTGTGTAACTGGCAGACTGGGAAGAAGCAAATCCATTTATTTACTTTGGAGTTGTTCTTTCAAATCTGCAAATGCTGATGTAGCACAATCAGGGCAGACACACTGCAGTGAAGGTTGCAAGGAAAAAATTGCAATGCTGGAACGCAGACAGTGGATTCATTTTAATGGTTCTGCATATATCTAGATTAAAAAAAAAAAACAGGCATAATTGATTTTCTGCTGACCCTCTCCTCCAAGTTAATGAATGAAAGCTGCTCATACAGCATGAGAAGGACTGCTACTATCACCAAGAAGGAAAAACTGATTAGTAGGGTTTGAGGCAATACCAGTCACACAAGGAAACTGCTCGGGTTGGGGATGTGCAGAATCCAGTGTGCTAGCATTGAAAACCAGTGTGAACCTGGTACTGTCTCTTTATTTTAATTCCTCCTTTCCAATTCTTATTATGTTGCATCTCTCAGAGAAGTAGCACTTTGAAGAAGCTGAACTCTGTAGTGTGGTGAAGCAAATAAAAATCTGCTCTACTCAACACTAACTCATCAGTCTTAAATACTTGATCCAGGTTTGTTGGTTCACTCAAGACAAAAAGGGAAGAAAATTGCTTCTGCAGAAGAGGTAACAAATTTATTTTTGTCCAAGTAAGTCCTGGGCAGGCACAAAAGGCTCTGAGCTGTCTGTTGTCCTGTCTGTCTTCCACAGAGACCCATGACTTGCTCCAATTTTCACTGGGTTTCTTTAGCCACAAGCAGACCTAAAACCAATTGGTCTCAACTTAGTTGGATAAAGTGCAGGCTCATACCAGCCAAGGATTTGTCCCAAGTCACTTAGTTTTCCATCACTATAAAATTATATTCTGCCAAGAATTCCACTTAAAACAACTGTACTCATTGTAATGAACAATAATGAAAAACTGTAAGAATAAGTGGCCATAAGTAGCCCTTAAAAAAACCCAACCAAAATAAACTTTTATTTTTGTAAGTTTACATTTCCTCTTCCCCTTTCTCCTGTTTTCTTTTTTTTTCAGATTTTTACTCTTGGATTTTGCTTCTCTTATCATTAAGTCCTTGTGTATGACATTATCTCCTTTATCATAGCTAAGAATTCTGTGGAGATGTGGAGATGAGACAGGACTAGAGGACTGTTTTCTTGCTTTCTCCTATGGACACAGCAATAGTCTGTCGGTCAGCATGAGTTATAAACCACTTCTTGCATTCCAAACATTGTATTCAATATTCCTCATTTCTTCTCATCCTTCTTTTCACTGCTGTTTTCATAATGCAAAAGAGAAAACACATAACATGCTTTGAATGAGTTACTTCCACTTTTTTCGCCTTGCTGAGGTTTGAAAACTAAACATGAGCACACACTAACTAGTACAGGCAGGTACATTTCACTGACTCGACTACCAGCCTTGCTTCTGATCTTTACATTTGTTTTTATTACCTTTCTCTTACCAACAGAAGTATAAACAGAGAGTGGTTTTAGTTTTGGGGTTGAGGATGAAATCTCAAGAACTCTGAATTTTATTTTTTTTAATCACCATTGGTTTTCCAGAGTTGAGCAAATCTGTTCATATCTCTAGGGTTCAGTATCTTCTCTAATGTCACATGCTGCCAAGCACTTAAAGCTCTCACAGGATCCAAAATCCTCAAGTGAAAGGCAGGATGAAGGTGAAAGCTGTTTGAATACCTACCTTACAAAGTGCTGTGATCTGAGGCTTAATCAGACCCTCAGATTAAAAATTGCACAGTATCAGTATTCTGATTAGATTTGATCGAGCAGATTTTTAAAATTACACAGGTTATAGGAAATTTTTTTACCAAAACCAGATATACCCTCTGTAAAAAGGAAGATAAAATAAATTTTTAATAAGTGATCTTTAAATAATCTTTCATTGTTGACACAGGAGAAGCACCTGTGGCCACGTTCATTGCTGCTTTGTTGGATTTCTCTCCACTAGCAATCCAGCAAGGGCACTCTATGAGGAAGGACCCATCTCTTGATGCCTCCAGAGCCCCCATTTGCACTATTTCACATTTCAGAAGCTGTGATGCCACTCCTTATGCTGTTTCAACACTAGCTCCTACACCAGCTCATCTCGTGCCACATAATCCCTGACCAATTACGTACTGCTTCCTGACTGACAGCATGGCAGCAGAGATAAAAGCAGAATGCTGGCCAGAAAGGGCCTCCATTCTCCTTTGTAGCTCTGCCAGGATGCTGTCTGCACTTGTATTGGCAACATGAGTAGAACTGGGTAACAGAGGCCCAGATTTGGTAGCTGGCCCAATTTACATCAGAGCTGACCTTGCAAGAATCAAGCTAGGCAAAGTCTCAGCCACAAGTGACACCGATGGAACAGATGGGGGGATGCTTACAGGTAAAGCTGTCTCCAAGGCCAGTCTCACTCCACTCCTTTGTTAACAGCCCTGTGGAAAGGCTCCTCAGCCCAAGAAGCAACTTCACAAGTCAGGAGTAGGCTGAGCTCTTCTGAGAACTGTGTTCTGTACTGCTTGAGACATAGGAAAGTCCATCCTGCACACAGGCAGACCAGCTGTGGGGAAGTGTAAGGAGTTGCCTGGACCCATCAAACAGGGCAGAAAACTCAGTGACATCCTAATAAATCACATGACACTATGCTCCCTCTTGTTCTTTCACAGCACACCAATACTGCAAACCAGATGTTGGAGAAGTGCTTGCAGGGTATTTTTGGCAGAGTGCAACATCCTGTCAAGGATGCTCCTTAGTACAGGGGGCCCATCAGTTCCTATAGTATTAAGATATTTTCCTGTTACAGTCAGAGACTGTCAAGGACTAGAAAGCACAGAAAGTCAAAGAATTTCCTTCATGGATGCTGAGAAAAGGGGAAACAGTATAGGCATTTCAGCAATGCTAATAATCTCATTCTTTTTATTACAGCTATTTTGCATCTCCAATATATTATCAGTGCTACTCTTCATACTCTAGCATTGTGTATCCCACTGGATTTTCAAAGAAAAATAATTCCTTGCCCTCAAAAGAGGCATTTGTAATGAAAAAAGGGACCTGAAACCTGAAAACTACTTACTCTTACCTACCTCAAACCCGTTACGAAAAAGGCAGAGGAAAAAGGCACCTGAGCCTTCACAAAAGGCAAATAGGTGGCCAGCAAAGTTGATATATAATGATCCAGCCTAAAGAACTTTTCTTTAGGATTGCTTTTTCTCTTTATGAACTTCTCAATTAACATGTCAAGCTACTGTGGCTCTTGTATATTTTGTGCATGAGATCTGCTTATAGTTTAAAATTTTTGTTTTCTTCATGTCTGTTTTTTGTTTGGGTTTGTTTTTAAGGCAGAACACAAACTTTAAAAGACAACAACCACCAGCTATTCCTCCAATTCCTTTTTCCTGTGTTCCACTCATATTTTATGAAAATTTCATCTCAGCTGAAAGCATTCTGGGTATTTTGTATATAATACAAATATAATGTTATTTTAATGAATGTTTGTACAGTACTGGTTCTTTAGTTACATTATGTAAAAAACAGGTGTACTGGACATGGGTAATAGGAAAATAAGTTTGTTTCAGAAGCCTGATTGCTATGCTGATGACTATAATAACAACACTGGCAGGCATTTGCTTATGTTTTTGAGTAGGATCATTTTTGCAGTGAAGAAATACTGGAAATGCAGATTCCATCTAGTGTTCTCAGTGTAATTCATCAGGGGTTTTTATTTATTCCAAACATATGGGTTTCATTTACTTAGATCAGAGATAGTCAGATTTGTAGATAGCTGCAGTAACCCCACTAAGCAGGCTTTCTTCTTTGCTACAATTGGTCACGGTTCATTTTTAGCCCAGCTCTGGTTTTTGACCATTTTCTATGTGTCCTGCATTGAAATACCTTACAATCTAGAGATGCTGCACCATAAACAGTTGATTTAATTCACAAAGACTTTGCTACCAGTTATCCTCTTGGGCCAATACTGAGCAATCCAAAATAATTCCTGACACATACAAGTATTCTTCTACCACGCCTTCTACCTTAATCAAGCAAAATCAGTGAAAGACTCTTCTTGACTTCAACATGCTTTGGCTCACATTTGCAGAGCCTGGTGTTTAAAGGTATTTAGGTACCTAAGGGGGCAGGAAGCACCGTGTGGATTTCCCAATTGTCATAAAACATGACTCCAGTCCCAGATGATTCACTAACAATTCCTGTAGCTATTTTGTAATTGGCAGTATGTATTACATACGTGCTTAACCCTTGGTGTTAGATAATGTTGCAATCTGTATTAATAAAAATGACAAGAATCTAAACCCATGTAGATGTCTTCTGAATTAACACCTTTAATTTAGCAGTGCACAGCTAAACTAACAGAATCAGATTTTCAGAAATGCAAGGCTGGATGTTGCATTTAACACTTGTCTAATGATTCATGGACAGCTTCAACAACAGAAGGCTTCCATTTTGCAGACTGTACTTTGGAACGCTCAGCCAAAACAGCAGGCACAGATTCATTGACACAATATTAACTATCATCCACTCACTATTAACAATGGATTAAATTACCAGGAGCATTGAGCAGTGCTCTATTCAACAATATTCTCTACTATTCTTGCTAGAAATTTGCTTCCAAAGTGAGTATTTTATGCACCTGTTGTAAATGGGAAATGATGTTTCAGTTTAACAAAAAGCCTTTGTTATTATGCATAACCATTATTAATGGATTACATTTTTAATCCACTTTGTCACATAAATAGAAAATCTGTGGTTTGATAGGATTACATATTTATCAAAGATTTTATTGTTATTATTATTAGTGCTTTTCAAACGTTATTTTCTACTTAATTTTTTTTGTACTAGTGTCTTAACTTCTTCAAAATTAATGGTTACTTTGGACTTTAAAGCCAAGCAGTTGCTGCTTTCCCAACAGATCAGTGCCTCACTCATACTCCCATTAACTTCAATGAGAAGAGGAGCATAGCCCAAGAAAATAATTTGTAAAAATATAAATCTATATTCTATCAACCCAATAGGCATTAAAGGAATTAATTACAAAGCTGAGAACAGAGGATAGTTGAAATGACAGAGCATATAAAGATATCTTTAATAATTATCTTGACAATTTCTAATCACATTTAAAATCCCATAATTATCAAACACCTGAGTAATCTGAGCTTGATATGTTTTCTATTTACTCAGAATTCAAAGAGCTTCTTTCAAGTAAAAGGTAGAAACATCTTTGAAGATAAATGAAAAAGGAGTGAGGGAAACCCTAAACAAATCATACTTCTGATTTAAGTATTATGTCCTTAATGTAATCTCCCACATTTCTCTTATTTCTTATAGACTTAACACATTCAGAGCGAAAAAGTGCTCAAATTACTTTTCTGAACACTATCTTAAGCATAAACTGTAAAATTACTCCATATGTTTTGCCTGCTTCAATTGTATAGTTCTATAGCTTGCCTTTTAATCCGTGCACCATGCCACTGGAAATTATTTGCAATATTCACAAAGACTTCCTTATCCCCATTCCCACTGAGAGAAAACATATACTATTCATTATGTTGATGCAAATGAGGCAGCAGTTAATCATCTGCTTTAAAACAAGGTGCTCGGGCATTATTTAATTTCCTGAACCAGCAGGCCATGTGCTTATATTTATACAAATTGATCTCGCCATTGCCATGTTAAAAAAATCCAGCCGTATACTAAACGCAGAGTGGATTCTGGCCTATAAGCCTTTTCCTCTTCTATATTTATTTGCACTCAGAAAATTTTTAGAGTTGGCCTTTTCTGTCCTTTTTTCCCAGCCACAATCCTACCAGCTTCAACAGGCCTTGTCCATATCACTGAAGAAGGCAAGATTAGGCCCTTAACTTGTAATGGAGCCCAAGTTGTTGCAAAACCAGCATATACTATTAAAAACACTAGAAATTAAAAAAAAATATAGCAGGAATATAACTTTGAACTGCGTTAGATGGCCATCTCAATGTCATTCTATAGAAAGCCTCTCTCGAGATTTTGAGTGGGTCTCCAGGTTTGACAGCAATAAAAATATTAAATATCCCTACTAATGAGTACCATACTGCTTTAAAATATGCAAGAAAAAAACCAATGAATGGGGAATACTAATTGGCTTCAACAGGAAAAGAAAAAGACTATTGATCTTAAAAGTAATATTTTTTTTGAATCTGCTTAGTAATATGCCCATTGAGAGAAATCTTGTGAGAAAACAAAGGATGACAGATCTCTGCTGAGCAGCAAGCCTAGAAAGTAAAATATTTTTAAAACTGATTGTATAGCGTGCCTTACACAATAAGAAAGATAATAATAATGTGGAAGAACAGAAGGACTTTTTGAAGTGAAGACAACACTTCAGACTTAAAGTTCTAAAAGTGAAATATCCTTACTCCACTTTACAGAAAACAAGCATGATACTCAAATATAACAGGGTGTGTTATTCTAAACCTACTCAGCGTCACAGTAATGGTTAAGTATTCTTAGTTGCTAGCCATCATGAAAATTGTTTTGAGAATAGTAAATATATTTGCACGACACACTGGTTAAGTTTGTCTTTGATTTCTGGGACTTTTGCGGAAGTTCCCGTCCAAGAATTCAAATTATCACATGGTGAAGTGAGATAAAGCACTTGACACTCTGGATTTCACTACTAGAAAGTCCCTCTAGAGACCACACGATGTGCATTATTCATATTTTTAGATTTTGGACATCAGTCTTACTTCACATGACAGCGTGGGCTACATGTTGATCACGCCGTACTGCTAGCTCAGAAACTTGCTGTGTGACTTCAGGGTGCTTATTTCCCTCTCTGTGAAACAACACTGCTTACTCAGACCGAAACAGGAGGAGAATAGAGTACTGTGCATGAAAGCGCTGCTTCTGGATTACATTACTTTGACGAGGAATCTTTTTGACCTTTAGGGCAGCCGACTTCCACAAGTGACAAAGGATCCCTCCTTCAACCTGCAGCGCATTTCTTCATGCAACTAAGCGTTGTGAGCTCCCTTCCCTTTACTCAACCCTCTGCTATATTAATTAAATCAGATTAAACTGACTGTTATCTTTTTTGCTTCCTTTTTTTTTTTTTCATTTTGGTTATGAGGAGGACCCATCACGTTTCTAATAGACACAGCAGAACGGGCACTGCCATTATTATTACATTTTTTAGTTCTGGATTTGAAATACTGGCATCCCACACGCAGGCTGGGCACAGCACCAGAAAACAGACCACGCAAGGCAAAGGAAGGGTAGGTGAAGGGGGGGTCGGCTTGCCCCGCACGGCCCCCAGCCCCGCCGCCGAGACCCCCTTGGCTTTCACGACGCCGCTCTTCGCCCAAGGGGCCGCGCTGACAGCGGCGCATCCCGCGGTGGGGCGGGGGACACATCCCGGCGGCACGGAGGGCACATCCCCGCGGGTACGGGCGGCTGCAGCCCCGCGGGGCGGCCGGCTGGGGCTGCCCGGGGGGCTCCCCCACCCCGCCCGTGTGCCGGGACGGCGGGGGGCGGGGAAAGGGGGGGCCGGGCCAGCGCCGCCGCCGCTGCCGCCCGGCTCCGCCTCTCCCGCCGCAGCGCTCAGTCCTGGAGCGCCGCTCGGCTGCCAGAAGGAAGCCGCCACCTGCTCCGGTGCGGAGTCGCTCCTCGCTGCGCGCCGAGAGGGAGAGCAGCCGCCCCGCCGCCCGCGCCCGGGAAGTTACCGCTCCTCCCGCCGCCGGGGGAAAGCCGCCACCGCCGCTTCCCGGCCTCGCAGAGGGAGAAGTCGCCGCCCCGCTCCGCTGCGAGAGGGAAGAGCCCCCGCGGGCGCGCCGCCCCGCTCCGCCGCTGCCTCCCGGTCCCGCCGCGGGCAGGCGGGATGATGGAGCCCCCCGCCGCCGCCGCCTGCGCCTCCTGCCGCCGCCGCCCGCTGCCGCCGCCCCTGCTCTGCCTCCTGCTCGCTGCTCTCTGCCTGCCGCCAGGTGAGCGCCGGACCGCCCGCCCGCCCGCTTGCGGGAACCGGGAAGGGGTGGCCGCGCCGTCCCGGCCGCGCGTAACTTGTCGGAGGGGAGGCCGGGGCGCAGGTGGCGATGCCCGCCCGCCGCTCGCTGCCGCCGGCGGGGCCGCCCGCCCGTCCGCCCTTCTCCGCAGCGCCCCGACACCCTCCGCGGGGTCCGTGCGCGGCCGCGCGCCGGGGGTCGCTCCTGCCCGGCGGTGCCCGTCGCATCCCGCTCCGCCTCGGAGGGGAGCGGTGCCCTCCTGCTCTCGGGGAAGGCGGCCGAGGGCGGCCGGTCGGTGCCGTCTCTCCGGCGGGAGAGGCAGAAGCTGCCCCAGTGGTGAAGGGGGACCGAGGGGCGGCGGGAGGTGACTGTCTCACCTTTCCCCGTGGGAAGCGGCGGTGGGGTTCCTCCGGGGCGTTGTCACCGGGCACCGGGCGAGCAGGGGCGGCGGGCGCTGCCCCCGCGGGAGGGGGAACCGAGCTTCGGCGCCGCGCCAGTTTCACTTCCAGGCACAGCGAGCCGCCTCCAACTTAGGCGGTTCAGCCTCTTATGCCCTCCTCGCCTTCGGGGCCGCTGCCCGGGGGCCGGCGGCTCCCGCCGCCTTCGCTTTGCCGGTGGGCGCCCGGGGAATGCGGTGGGCGCGGTGCCCGCGGGCAGCGGGTGCGGCGGGAGCAGCCCCGCAGCCGGGCTCCCCCTCCGCGGGCAACCGGCTGGGACAGCGCTGCGTGGCTGAGGCTGCTCCCGCGGGTCGGGTTCGCGCGGGCAACTTCTCTTTCCCTCCCCGCTCCGTAAAAAGCGCCCTCGAGGCGTTAGGGAGCTAGGAAGGCGCAGAAAGTGCTAAATACCCTAATTGTTCTGGGAATATTTTGGCCATGAGGTGTTTGTAGGCTTTGTTTTGTAAATATTGAGCGTGAAAGTGAAGTCTGAGGGAAAAGCTGTGAAGTGAGTTCTGCATTCAGCGTGGAGACCGTCTCATTATTCTTGTAGAAAGAGCGTCAGCCTGTGGTAAAATTTTGTATTGCTTTAAGAAATGGCTTTGCCTCTATGTGCCTGCCTTTTGCAACAGCGGAGGGTTTGCAGAAGTGTTGGAGTTGGTGGTTTTTCATTCCTGGCCCCTACCTGGTTGTTACGTGCTCTCCAGTTAACCATTTACGGGCAGCATGTTCTCATCGACACGGAAGATAAGAACAGACCTTTTTCACTGAGTGTATTCATGTTTGGTTTTTGCAAGCTCTAAGAAGAAAACGAGCTGCAGCAATAAAATAAGGCTGTTGAATCTGTAATTTCAATTAGAATAGTAAAAAAGCTCTGAACAGAATCAAAAGCAATATTGGAACCCTAAGCAGTATGTCAGTCTGTGCTGCTAGGCTTTTGCTTTGTCAAATACAGTGTATAATTACTGTAGGATATAATAAATATCAGTCTCGGTGACACAGCTTACAAAGAATAATGGTTGCTGTGATGTAGAGGAAGGCTTCAGGAAAGATTGTCCATTTTATGAAATCTTAAAGGCTTGTGGAGTATCCAGAGGGATAAGCACCTCAGCTTCTAACTAGTAAGACTTGGACCCTGTGGAGAGATTTATTCCAGTAAATACAAAACAATCTTGCTGATTGTGTGGCTGTCTACATTTTCCCGTTGAAGAAAATGTGAAACCATAAAATGCATTATCTCAAGGGTTGTGTTGAAGGGTTGAATTAAAAGATGGGACTTGTCCAGCTAAATAGGTTGGCAGTAAAACCATTTAGCTTGTTCTTTTTGTTCTTCATTTGTTCCTTGCTCCCTCAAGGAGAAGCTCAGGCTAACTGTAAGCAAATATGGGTAGAAACCAGCCCCACCTCAACTTAGAAACTTTCCCTGCAGTACTGAAAATGCCTGGAAAGCCCAATAGTAGATTTAAGCCTCTAGTTCTCTGTTTATTCTGAGGAATACAAAAGATACGTAAATATAAAAACACCTATAAAAAGGTCTTGATATTATTGTAGTTTTCCCGTTTCTTTCTCCTTGCTATCTCAGCTACTTTAGATGATAGCTAGTTTGCTGTCATCTACAAAAAATTCTGGATGTATTACTCTATCATGGTGGTTGGCTTTTGGGAGTTCCATTTGAGGTTTGGATATGGAAAGCAATAGATAAGCTATTAAAAATGTATTAAAATTTTATGTGTCTCGGGTGTAAATATCTCCAGCAATATTCAATCTGGACTGGGGTTCCTTATAATAAAATTTGAGTTTGTTTCGTCACAGAATTATCAGCCTAGAAAGAAAGATACCTATCTTAAAAAAAAAATAATAAAAAAGTCCACATTTAGTACTAGGAAACTAACTCTAGGTCAGACTAAGTGAGAAGACCAATTATATATAATCTCATACTTTTCTAGAGGAAATGGCTGTATGTGAAAAGAAAGTGAACTCTTAATCAGGAGCTAATGATGACCTTTGTACAGCTTCCCCCTCCCCCTGCTTTCTGTTGAATTATGACCAATGAAGCTCAGAGCCTCTCATACTATATTTTATTACTAGACTTGCTACACATTGCTGTATTGCATAAGGGTAGTGAGACTGAAATGTGTAATCTTATTCACGTGACACTCGCTGTATTCTCACTCCTGACGATGTTTTTTCCCTGGTATATCTGGTATGACTTTGAGCTAGAGAAACTGGATTTCTGTATTAGGATCTGAAGTTCACATGGGTTTTCCGAAACCGAAGTCAGGAAACATCTGCACCGTGTGTATGTTTAGGTATGCTGTGTGTCTGTGGTCCAATACAAAGGTAGCAAAGCCAGACTCATTAAGTGAGTTACAAATTATTAAATCAGTTGATTTGGGAAGTGTTTGATATGTTAATATTTTTTTCTTTTGGTAGAGAAGTCTTCCAACATAAACTATTTTTCTTGTGCACTCCCTTCCTCTGTTGGGTTTCTAGCACTCAGAAGGCAGAGAGCAACAACAGAAATCATCCAGGTCTGTAAATCCCTGAATTATCAGCCCAGTAATTTTTATGGAAGAAAATACATGTTGTTATGTTCATGAAATAAATAGGTCTGTTGCAAGTCATGTTTAATTCCAAGATTTTCACTTTTCAACCTTTGTAAGAGTGATTCCCTTCCTTACATTACCATCCATTCTCCTTCCTGAAAGTGACCTAGAAAATTAATATGTAATCCCAGAGTAAAATAGTTTCATCTTTCTTTGTAGAAATTAAGCTATTTTTTTGACGTAGAAACAGGGGGAACAGAATCTCTAAATATTTACACAAGATGACACATAAAGGGGAAAATAAAGAAAATGGCATTAAGTGGTTTGCGTAAAGCAAATTAGATCTATGTGATCTGGATAAAACTGTCTTCTCTATTTTCTTGAAAAAATGCTACTTCTGTAGTGTGGTTGATAGTCTTAAACTATGAGAGTGCTCATTGCAGATTTCTATGACGTCATATCTGATTTCATATGAGGTCCTTCTGCACCATACATAAACAAGCATTGCTGTAGCAGCAATAGCTTTAATGTGTTGGCTGGTCGTACCACATCACACCACCGTGGGCTTTTCTTAGGTTCCTACCACAGGACTTTCTGGAGAGTTGTTTTTTTTTTTTTTTCCGAAGTGGTTTGGGACTGCTTGAGTGAAACAAAAGCATATCACTGAATAGGAAACCAACTACAGAGGAGCCAGACCTGTCTGTGTATACTTGGAAATCACAGAAATCACAAAATATTCTGAGTTGGAAGGCACCCACGAGGGTCATTGAGTTCAACTTTTAAGTGAATGGCCCATACCGGGATTGATCCTGCTCTAACCCACTGAGCCAATTTAGCGTCAATACTTTGAGATACAGCGTTACTTGAGAGACTGAGTGTGCTTATTTTGTAGGGGCTGTCATTTGTAATTGGATCTCCTAACACTGGATGATCAATATTCTGTTTCCCCTTGTTGTGACCTGCACTACATGATGATCACAGATAAACTGGCTCAAGGTCTGGTCTGCAGTGCTTGTTCCACTGCTGTTTCACACATGGGAGGTTTGTGGGTTTTTAAATACCATGCTGCTTGTGGAAATTCTTTTTTTTCACATCACTAATAGTATGGTTTCTTAGTATGGTCTTATTTAGTTCTGCCTGCTCTGATACAGGGCTAGACTTTATGTATTGGTTTTTGAGAGATATGGTTTTTGTCTAAAAACCACACTTTTCAGACTCTCTCTTCAGTGCTACTCAAAGTTCTTCTGAGTTGACTGTGTATAGCTTTTTCCTCTGGTAATACAGTCATTTTTTATTAGAAAATGCATGTAAACTGCAAGGCCACATTTGTAAAAGAAATGAGGACCTGTTGCAATATGCTAATTTCTCTCAAGTTCCTCTGCCTTCAAAAAAAATAGTTACGCTTCCATGCACTGATGCTCAAATGAGAGACTCTTAAAGAAGTGTAAATGCTGTAGGGTGATAATTAGAATTGACTCAAGTAGAACGTGATTTTTCCAGGAAAAACTGAATATTAACAACTCCCCTTGATTTGAAATTGTTGACTGTTATCTTCCCAGAAGACAAGGCTTTGACCTACCTGTTCTTTATCTTGGTATATTTTCTTTAATGGGAACAGGAGGAATACTAAAGGAGGCTGTACATTTCTGCCTCTAATATGTTTGAAAATGAATCTCATCATTTAGGGAGGAGATTGCAGTACACCTATTATTCTGACAGTCCAGTATTCTGGCAGTATCAGATCAAGTTTCTTCCTTTTTTCTTCTCTGGTTTTGTTTTGCTCTCCCCTAGTTGGTTTTATTGAGGATGGTTTGAATTGCAACTGGTCTTACAAGAGTGGATGTTAATCTACTGCTCCAAAGTGGTGACTCTTTTGAGGAAGATCTGCCTAGCTTAAGATCAAGTTGCATTTGTTATCATGCATATAAGTCTCCAGTAACACAAATAAATATTTACTTACTAGAACAACTGCTTCTTCTACTGAACTGGTATATTTATTGTTGATAAGAAATGCCTCTTTTGGGAGGTAAAAAAAAAGGGAGAAAGTGATAAAACAGTGGAGAGAGCAAGACAGAGTGCCTTCAGCTTCAGGGTATGATTTTTAGAGGTTATCAGGGGTTAGAACAGTTCTGTATCGTTTGGTTAGGAAGCATTTGAAGTGCTTTCAATAGCAATGGAAATATTACGCTTTTGCCTTGATAAGAAGCAAAAAGTGCATTCGGTGATTTAATGAGTGTTTCAGCAGTCTGTTTTCAGTTAGGTTGTACTCTGTATAGTTAACCCCTGTTGTGAAGAAAAACTTCAAATGCTTGAACTGCATTCATGAGTTGCGTTTTGTGCTGTGGTAGCACCATCTGTAGTCCCTCCTGGCATTGTTAATCATGGATTTTGGTCGCAGCAATTTTGGACCTGAGGGAAAACTCTCAAATAGCAACCAAGGATAGCAGAAGTCCCAAGGGCTGGAGCCCTGGCAGGCAGTCACATTTTGGCATGTGTCAGGAGCTCTGTGTGGTGGCTGTCCCTTCCCTCAGCTCTCTCTTGCATACAGTGTACCTGGTGGGTGTGTCCCAGCTGTCCAGGCTGGAAGGTGTTGAGCTTTTAACAGAACATTGATTCTGACTACAGCTGGCATCTTGTAAACTTTGAAGAGATATTGGCAGCTAATTCAATAGAGGGAGCTCCGCTACCTTACTGTTAGAAGCAGCGTGTCTTAGCTTTTCCCAGACCTCTGGCTTCAGCTTGAAAGTTATATTAAGTCTTTCTTTCTTCACAGTGTTCTGTAGTGCCAGGCTTTGTTTCTGAAAGCATCTTAGTTTCATCACAGGCTTCCTGTTGTATGAAGGAGAAGGAAGGATGAATCTGAATCACATAGTAAGTAGGCAAACCCAAAAAGATGACTCAATTAGAGATACTTCTCTTTTGCTGCAAGGCTTTGTGTGTGGTTTAGGTGGATACACTACAGAATCAGGTTTTTAAGTGATGTTTTCTTGTCTGAGTAGGGGGGTAGGGGAGCAGGGAGATTGATGGAGAAGCTCAAAAAGAATTAGAATAAAAAGAGGGTATTTGCAGGCATGGAATGAGGCAAGAGTGGTGTGGCATGAAATAGGGTACAAACAGGATAAGGGAACGATTGACCTAGACTGATTGTTGTGGTGAGAAAAAGCTAGAACACTTCCAGTAACGTGTATTAGGTAGGACCTTTATTTAACAAAATCTATTTTTTCAATAAGTTCTTCTAGGATTTTTTTAAAGGAAAACTGGAATATGTATGCCATTCGGTAAACAGGGTTATTGGGAAAGAAGTCAGCTTAGATGTGTGCTGGTATGCTTTTAACCCATTCTGTGTTTCTAAATACAGAAATACGTACATACAGAAAGCAGATAACTGCTCTGCAAACTTATGACTTTGTTTTCTTGAATCCTTTCCTTTTTAAAATATTATTTATTAGATGATTTTGAAACTAATTATGAAGTCCCATTTAAAGACCACCACTTCTAAAAAAAATCCTTTAGGTCCAGTCGCCTTCAGGTAAACTTGTAATGAACTCAACATTATTCTTCAAGCAGTTGAATTCTGCACAAGTGCCCTTTATCATTTAACTTTCTGCAGAAATTACATTTTTTTTTATCCAATTTTCCCCAATTTAACTCAAGAAAATAACCATAAATATTGGAGAACAAAATAGATGTAGCTTGTGTACAGCTCGATTTAAGTGTGGTATTTTATACAACTGACTTATTTTGGGGTTTGGTTGTTTTGGAGGTTTTTAATTGAGTTTTTGGTGGATTTGGGCTTTGGTATTGTTCTTGGTTTATTTTAGAAAATGGAACAACTTTTTTTCAAGAACTCCTTGTTGAGTTGAGTTTATCATGCTAGCCAGGAAGAATTGAGAAGGCTTATGTTCTAGAGAGTTGATACAGTTCATCTGAAGAGTGGAATAGTAAATGTTCACCTAAGTGTCTGTAACTGGGTAGTCTGCAGAGAATACCGGGGTTGAACTGGGCTTAAAAATGGACAGTTGAATGCAAGTATGATCTTGATGTTATTTGTGAGATGTGGTTCTTGAATTGCAGCTTCTGAATTACTTTGCTGTTGATTAGATATCTAGAGTATTAACCTCTGTATTGTTCCCTTTTGGCACAGAATGTTGTAGAAACGAGCATGTGTTTAGCAAAGCAAGTTTTGTGACTCGTCCAGATAAAATCATGTGTGTTTGTTGGCTTGGTCTAGTTATTTTAGAGAGCAGAGATGACTTAACAGCCTTTACCTACAAAGCCATACATGGAACAGAAAAAGGACAGAGAATGGAATATTGAGGCAAGGTTTGGGGAATTTCAGTGTAGCCATGTAACTGCAGAAGAGAGATGGATGCTGAATCAATTCCTTCTTGATACAGCATATCAAATGCTTGCATATGGAGAAGATGATAGGGTAAATGTTATCTTAAAATTCACACAGTAACATACCTTTATGGGATTTGCTTTCTAAAATTGGGGAAGCTGAAAGTTTCTGACACTGCTAGCAAAATAGTTCGCTAACAACTGATGATATATATCCAGAAAACATTTGCATCTTACATTTGACAGCTTTAAAGGTTAGCAAGGGGATAATTTTTCCAACTTTAATTCATGACAGATTTTTGTCAAGTGTTTTTAATATTACTCCTCAGTTTTCAAACTTCTCTGGAACTTATTGCTAATCTTGAACCTTACTTACAGAAGCAATAAGAAAGTCAGTGTTATGAATGTCCCACCAGCTTCCAATTTATATGGGTGAATTATGTTTTTTACTGTTGTGTTTCTGCATAGACAAGAACTTAGTAATGCAAAGTTTTATGGTTAATAAAGTAGTTCTAGTAATTATGATTAGTAAAGCAGTTCTGCCACAATATATTTTGTTTTGTTAAATATTTAGTGTTAGATAGAAAATATTTTGCTCCAGTAGTTTAGCTCTTGACATGCATTCTGTAATAAGACTTTTGGAGGGGTAACTTTTCATAGTTCAGTTTGACCTTGCTCATCACGCTGCTGTGGAATGATGCAATATGTTCTGTGTTAGCTTTGAAGTTTAAGTCCTTTACTCTAAAGGTTTAACCCCAGTTAATGTAGGATGCCCCACAGCAGCAGATTCCTAAGTGTCTACGTGAATCTCTGATGTCAGAGTGGGGCTTCTGAAAGTTCACCTGCAGGCTTGGTAAGGGTCAGGTTCTGATATTTCATCCAGACTCAGTTGTGTCTGCAGGTCATTTCTTGTCATTGCTTATCACTTTCTTAAGTACTCTGCAGTGTTAAATCCAAAACTTCTGCACAGCTTCTGGGGGCAGCAGGAGGAGGAGTCTAAAACTTCTGAGATAGTGGAAAATAAGTGGTATGTTGCAAAGATGAGTACCATGGATGTAAATGCAGGTTAACCATTTTTTAGTAAATTCACGGAATTTTTGGCATCTTTTATGCATCTTAACATAGTGTATGCCTGCTCTGTAAGAAAGTTCTTCCCTTATCCCGAATGAACCTTAAGCCCTTGATGTCTGCAGGCACAAGGAAGGCAGACTTTCTGGCCTGTGTATCAAAATGTTGGTGTATCAGAGGGCTGTAAGAGATGTATTGTGTCTGCCTGAGAGCCAAAGGATAGGAGCAGGGGAAACAAGAACTGTGGTTTTTTGAGGCTCTTGTTGTGGAAGTGAGAATGTAGCTGGGTGTTGGGGCATGCTGGCAGTGTTACGCTCTGCAAAGCCTGGGGACTTGGTGTGCTGCTGCAGCCAGCATGGCAGCACAGCTTGGAGCAGGCAGCTTTGGAGTTACTCTTGGACAGCGTGCAGCTCAAGAGCCAGCAGGCAGAAACTCTCTGTAATGGTGGTCACCTATAAGTCCATGGTGGCTTTTTCATTTCCACTACGTAAGAGGAGAAGGGTCTGTATTCCTCTTAAGCAAGAGAACTTCCTACCTTTTGCTGGGGGCATGCTTACTCTCTGAACTGCTGCAGAGGTATTTATTTACTTACTTTAGGAGCATCCCATTGTTCCTTCTTCTCTCAGTGGCGCACAACACTCTGCGGGTCACTTTTTAATCATTATGTCCATCTGCAAGTACAGCAGTGATAAGGAAGGATGGGCTTCAGCACACCTTGCTTGTGATCTTTGTCTCTCTTTTCATTGTACCAGTGGCACAGGGCATAGAGGAATGAATAACACAGTGTGTTTCTTTAATGAATGCTGAATAGGTGAGTGTGAGCTGCCAAAAGCTTTGTCTAGAAAAAAGCAGGGTGTTGGGAGGGGTGATACCTGCACCCAGAGGAGGAGAGACGGGTGAGTTGTTTCTAGCTGGAATTCTCAGTCCAGTTTTATTAGATGTGGGAGTAGTTTTGAAGACTGAAGTTGATGATTCAGTCCAAAAGCTTATTAATTTTTCTGGACAGAAGCAGTGCTTTTAAACTGTTTCTCAAAGTGAATTATTCTTGGTTTTACATGTGGTTACTCCTGAGAGCCACATAGAAGCTTCACATTTGGAAGCTTTGAGTGAGTGTATATAAAAACCTAGACCTCTTGGTATGATGGGGTGCCTTAGATATGGATTCTAATTCACAAAAGCCATGTACATAACTTGTTTTTTATTGTTGTTTCAGCTGGTTTATAGTCTTCCTGTGAGGTGTCAGCATCTGTAAACAGCAACGATTGTTCTGAGAAGCTTTCCATGTAACCGTGGAAGAGCAGAGCGCTGAGCGTGCCGGGGACCATTACTCCTTCTGAGGAGGCTGTCTTTGTGCAATGGAGTTACTTTTTTGGAAATCTGTTACTTTTTTGGAAATACCACACAGTACAGACTTTTCTTCATAACCACAGGAGGAGATTGGTGGCTCATAGCTGCAAGTTTTGTGACAGAGTATGAGAAACTACATAAAACTTGATGGAGCCTTTTAATTAAAAGTGGTAATAGAAGCTTTAAAGGGAGTATTGCAATGTATATCTTATTTTGCTAAAGCTTTTCATGAAGTTTGAATTGGGTTTAGTTGGCTTTTTGGTGTTTTTTGGTGTTTTTTTCTGTCATTGTTTTGGTGCTTTTTCTTTTCTTTCTTTAAAGCTGAACTGTTACTCTCTTTAGGAAAGGAGGGAAGGATAGCTACTAGAAAACTAGAAGTTTTATTGAGGCTTGCATTAATTCCAGGTGTGAGGTTAAGACCTAAATCTTCTATCTGCTAATAAAATGCTAAGTTCAGCAGTGTCCCGCTATCTTCTTCAGCAGCAACTTGAAAGTTAAAAAACCCTCCAGAGTTTCTTTGATTCCCTCTGGTCAGGGAAGACTTGAGGACTACGTGTTGCTTCAGGGTTGTGGGTTTGGTTTGTTTGTTATTTTTTAAATTTAAATATAGTTTAATGAAAGAGGAAGGTGATCAGTGTTCTCTGGAGTAAGTGGCGCTGTATGCCAGGCATTTCAAACAGTGGTATTTGTAGACAGAAGGAAGCTGTTGTGAATTGGGACTGATGGTGGCTTGGGAGAACTACTTCCTTGGACATGTCAGCACTCCTGGGCTGTTAAGTCAGGGTGGAAGTACCACAGCATGTATTTCATTTAAAAGGATTTGGGTGGTCTAACCTAAACTCTGGTACTCTAGTGGTGAAAAAAATCGAGTTTTATGTTTCTTGTGGCATTTGCTTGAGCTATACTTCAAACATAATGAACACGTTGTGGCCTCTGGCTGCTTGTTAATACCTCAGTTGCAACTGCAAGGCTACATAATTTTATATGGTCTTCTTCTGCAATGGATTCACATCCTTGGTAGTTTCTATTGCCAACAAGCTGTTTGTGAGTCTGAAATGCTTAATCTTGCCAAAGTTATATTTGCAAAGGTACCAGATGAATTGTATGTTAAAGAGTTCTCCCAGCATGAGGAATAGCCAAACTTTCACCTGCAAGGCTTGGAACGGGGAAATTGCCTTTTGATCTGAACCTGAACAGCACGTGTCCAGGTCAGAAGACTCAAGGAAGTCCAACTTGCACCAGGATTTGCAGCAAGAGTAGCAATTCCTGTGAGACAGTATATTGCAGGAAGGGACTAGGCTGTTTTATGACTTTGGAGACAGCCTGGCAGTGTCAGCCAGCACCACCAGCTACTGCTGCAGCTGAGAAGCATCAGTGTCTGTGTGATTTAGCCCTGGGACTGAGCCCTTGTGTGGGCTTTAACTATGCCTTCTAGGTGCTGTATTTTGTATAGCACCACATGTGATCTCCTCTATTGATGACACACATGAGTGGAGATTTAAAGTTTTGTGAAGTGAATGAGTCTGAGTTCATCAAATCATAGGAAAGGGAAAAAAATACAAAAATGGAATACCAAAATTCTTACCCACCAATTTTTATTCTTTTGGCATCTGAGGTTTAAGAAACAAGGTGTAGATCTCTGGTTTAAAGAAAGCAAAATAACTTAATGGAGGAGCTCTTGATTTATAAGCAGCACTTGAACATCAAAAGAATATTTGAGAACATTTCAGTCAAATAAAAAAATATTTTTTTGCTAGCATATTGTTTACTAAACTTCACTGTGTCATTTACTGGTATATGTCTCTGTAATATGTAGGCTTTGGAGAGTGAAGACTTTGGAGGTGAGAACAATTAAGGAAACCTTGGGTATTTAGGATTGCAAGAGCAGCACTTTAGATCTTTGACAGGGTATATTAATATGTATACTTAAAAGTTCAGTTTGCTCCCACTGCTCTGTAAGCAAATATTTATGACTGGAGCGTTTATGAACTAGCTGAAAGAGAAGTTTGCTCTCAGTGGTTGGCGGTTGGGTCAAAGATGCAGATCAGCATCTCTGCAGAGAGTAGCATACACGAATAAAAGGTAAAGAACTTACTTCCATCACGTGAAACCAGGTTTATCCACAAAGCCTATGAAAAAAAAGTCAAAATCATGGAAAGGGGTCTTGGTAACAGAGACTGGGAAGGATGCAGTGTCATTTGGGAAGCCCGCAGAAGGATGCTGCTGGGACAAGGGGGACAGTCATTGTGGTGACCAGGAGGAGCTGTAGCTGGTATGTGTGAGACTTGTCCAGAGAACAGTTGGCTGAACCTGAGGGGAGCCCAGCTTTTGGATCTGGCTTGTCACTTCCTCTGAAGAACTAGTGGGAAGTGGTGTCTGCAGTGGAGAGCCTGGGAGGTGGGGGAGCAGGCAGGCAGTGGCAGGAGGAAGGAAGCAGAGGGCCCTGGCACAGCCGTGCAGAGCCAGCATGTGCTGCCTCTTCCCCTTACGTGGATGGAGGAGGTCAGTTGTCTGCACAGAAAGGGCAGCTGGATTTTGGCTTCTAAGTGAAGGAAGTTGCAATGGGACATCAGAAAGCATTCTGGAAAATAGAGGCATTGAGGAGAGAACCCTGGTCAGAGTATACTGAGGGAGAGGAGTAGAACCAGGTAGAAAAGACACCAGGGAGCGAGGGAGAATGCAATTTCAAGATAGGCAGTGCCTGCCCTCCCCTGTCTCTATCACCACATGCTCCCCTGGGTTTGGCAGTCACTCTCCCTCCTCCCTTTCCTTTCACCTGCCATAATTTAGCAGGCTGTCTCCCTCAGTAAAGACCATGTACTGCCATGCCACCACCTCTGTTCTTCCCCTTTTGTCACCCCTATGGTTCAGTGTTATTTCTTGTTTCAGGAAGCCACCTCTGCTTTCCCCCAGGGATTTCTCAGAGCTGAAGTGTTCTTACCCTGGGCAAATGTAGGTTGTGCTCATAGGGTGACCGCCTGGGCTAATGCACCCTTTCTAGGCAGCCTCCTTTCTCCGTCTGGAGGTCAGTACAAATAATCTGAAAAGCTCTTCATACTGACAGTCTTTTTGGGGGGAGGAAGAAACCCTGAATGTTTTCTTCCAGTCCTTGTAAGAGACTTAGTGTATGAGGTAATGTGTCAGGGAAAGGATGTCGTGTGCTGAGCATAATCACTGGGTGACCTAGAAGTCTGACTCTGTCCTGTTGGGCCATCAGATGTTCTCTGGGGTGACATGCACCTTACACTGGTCATTCAAGATGGTCAAGAAGCTCTCATTTCTGGAAGGAAGCAGCCCATGTTCTCACACTGTGTTTTTACCAATTCTGAAGAAATGACAGATTCTGTAAACCTACAACAGCAGTTTTGCTTAGTCACATAATCTAGAAAGTAAGCTAACTCACTAGTTTTGGGCCATGATCCAGCATGTGTTTGAACACACAGCTTTGAATTTGAGTATTTAGATTCTTAAGGACCTGATTTTCAGGCTAGAGATCACAGGGCCCATGCAGAGGGGGCACAGGATACAGTAAGCCATAAGTGATGGTGTAGAGGTTCTTAAGATGCTGAATACTGTCTGTGAGTTGTAGTATCTTTCTGCTCCTTGCAAAGAAGTGGTTTAGGTAGGGAATTGGTCTAGTTCAGTTTTCCTGAGTCTGATGCAAGTTCTCCTCTATGGCTGACTTTTTAAGCCTCTGTTTCTAAATTGCACACACATGGTTTTTCCATATATAAAATATAATATATGAGAATGGAAATAATTTTTTTGTGCCTGTCAGCAGGGAATATGCAGCTTACTAAGCTTTCTTGAGTATAATTTTAAATGGAGAAAATGCTTCTATATAAACTGAGATTATCTCATCACAATATTTTTATGATAGTTAATTAAAATGTGAGGAAATCCTTTAGAGCAGATTTGCAGTTTTGTGACTTTTATGAGATTTAACATGAGAGATCTATTTTTATAGTTATGCCTTCTTATTAGTTTTGGGATTAGTATATGTTTAAATGCATGGCTATCAAATCCTGTGATGATTACTTGTTTATTTTGCAGTGTAGACTAATTCAGTTATGGTACCATTCATGTGTTGTTTGTGTCCCACTTTTCAGCGAGATATTGTAGTGCTTTGTTGTTATTTCTATTTAAAATAAACTCCTGGAATAGTTTTAATTTCAGCTTGTATTTTTTTAATATTATATTTTAGAGAAGCATATTTTATTAGATTATTGTGAATAATGATAACTTAGGTTGTTCCAGCTCCTGGACATCCATTTTCTTTAGACTGGAATATTGTAAAACTTAAGGAAGGATCACCGTGACTAGAGAGTTAAGTAATTAAAAAGTTGTCTTGGCATAAGTACAATCCTGTAAAATCTTGGCTCACAGTGCATAAAATTGTGATGAAGCAAGACCTGTAGAAAGTTTACTGGGAGAAAATGGGAGTTATTAAACACTACTGTGTGCTCTGTTCTCTTTGCAGTGGACAAGCACGTCAGTGGAATATTGATCTTTAGGCATAGTGCTTTCTACTTGAACTTGTGTTTAGGCTAAAGAAAGAATTGGAATGAAGATATGAATGGGCCTAACTATTCTTTTGTCCTGCTTTAACCCTGCCTATAATAGCATGACAACATAAATCTTTTAATCACAGGCTCATCTGTCATCTTAAATAACACCTCGGAGTTGTTTGATTGCAGAATTTCCCAGTCTAGGAATAACTAAGGCATGGAGAAGAGTGGTTTGCTGTAAATGTGAAGAAAGTCAGAGTCCATCAGAAGTGAATGTGATGAGGATTCAAAGTCATTTGCCTTGACCTATTTTTGTGAGTGACAATGTAGAAAGACTTGTGCTCTAGGCCAACAGGAGACTACGTAAAGGAATAAAGGACGCTGCTCTTTTCTCCCTGTAGTTCATCAAACACAAGCTTTGGGGTTCTTTGCAAAGATCTAGACAGGAGATCTTTGCCCTAATTATCTTACAGACATTGCTCAAGAACATAATGTATGTTACTCTGATGTTTCTATAACAGCCCAGGTGATAGCATGGATGTGCTTACGTGAGCAGACTGCACTCTTGAAAGCAAAGCAAGGGAGAGGAAGGAGGGAGAATTGTTTGTTATGTTGCCAGGAATACACATGCTGATGAGAGCTGTGTTTATATTAGCAGACTATTCAGATACAGCTAATTAATCAGAATTTGTCTACCAAACTATGCCTTGGAGACTATAGTCCTTTTGCAGGTTTTGAAGGAGAAAACAGTGGAGTCTCATTGTTCGTGGTGTTTAATAGAGAGAATGTCTTAAAGGAGCTATGGCTTTTCCATAAGCACATGAAGAAATATGAGAACAGAAGTTGAAACAAGAAGAAAAGAGAAAGGAAAGCAGAAAACCTTTGGGAGAATGAGTGGAAGAATCAAAGGCTAGAGTGTATTTTGTGTGTCTTCTGAGAGAAAAACATTTAAAGGTGGTGGAGAGTTGGATATCTGTCTGTCATCAGAGCTGTGGAAGTAGCATACCTGTTCCCTTTTGGTGCTGCCAAAGATTTGGGTGCTTTCTCCAGTGGTGGTGCCAGGAGAAACACAGAATTACAAGATTTTTCTGTGGCACAGATCTTCTTGGGAGACTTTTGAAACAATGACCAATAATTGTTCCTGACTCCTAGATTCCCTCCCAGAAAGTAGTTACTTCTCATAACCTTTCATCTCATTTTGTCTTGGGTCATTTACCCAGCAATAACACTAAATACCTTGAGTAGTCCATATAATTTTTTTATGGCAATTTGAGTTCAGCCTTCATTCATAGAGGGAAAGTAGGCAGTGAAACAGATGAACTGTTAACTAAAATACCAGTGTTTCACATGCAGGCTTTCATACCAGTGCAGCTGGATGAATACTGAAAGGAAGAATCAATTATATAGCTGCTGCTTATCAGAAGTTAGCAAATAGTAAATGCAGTTTCATTTTTATAATCAATTACCTAGCCCTGGAACTTGTTAGCAAAGGTTAGAAGCTGTAATAATTTTTGTTAAATGCCTGCACATTATCTCAGTGTATTTCTACATGCTGCATTTTAGGGAGATGAGGGAGAAATGTTTCTCTTTCCTGAAGTCTTTTGAACTGTCTTGTGAAAGATGAGGATAAAGCCCTTTGATTTCTAAGCTCAATTTACATTCATCCCACAACAAAGATGATGGTGTGTATTTTCTCATTAGTCAAACACCTTTTTTTTATTTCACTTGTAAGCACAGATTACTTTCGACTTTGTGAATTTAAAGAATGTTTACACCCCTGCATGGTTAGTTTAGCCACATCATTGTTCAGAATTTACAGATAAGAGGGATAGTAACAAAGGATAACTCCTCTTTTTTGTTATTTCTATTTTTCTCCAATTTTTCTCAACAAGGATCCAAATTTCCTTGTGTGCAGAAGTTATTTGTTGCTGGTGACCGGCTATGAATGCACTGAGCCATAAAATTGCCAATCTTTCAGTCCTGCCAGCCCATTCAAACCCGTATTTGCTGTTCATACAACAGCAACCTTCAGTGTTCTTATTTTGAAGTACCTTCTTATCAAACGTAACTTTGTTCAAACGTTCTAGTATCAATGTTTGATTATTGACTTTCTTCTATGATGGTATTTCTGGGGGCTTCTGCAGGCTTTGTGTCTGATTTCCTGCTGGATGGCAGCACATCCTGTCAGAGTTGCATACCTCTGCCTCGTTTATTGCACTGAAATATTTAAAACAAAAAGATCTGGTGTGCAATGTGACCCTCAGGTTTTTTTCTTTTTTTCTGAAGTTTCTGTCTGAAACTGCAGCTATCACAAATGGTCAGATCATGCTGGTCTGCTAGCCAGATCACCAGAACAGGCATTATTTACCAGTAGGATATTTAATTTTTTTTGTGCTTCTTGGTTATTTTACTTGAGGTAAAATTAATTGTTGGTGAAACTGATGGTCTTGTACCTCTTTTTTTTATGTTAATATTTGTTTATTTTGCCATGAGCACGGTAAACTCTGCTGAAACTGCGTAGTGTTACCTGTTGAGTATTTGCTCGTTTTTAGTACTCTTTAATTAAGAGAAAAATATTCTTGCTCTGTTGATTTTGTAGTTATTTATCACAGCTGTTTGTTATTTCTTCTTCAAGGCTAGCTTTCATAGATGAGTTAGTTTCTGAATCACTCTGTATCACAGGCCTCCTATTTTCCAAAGAGCATTTCATTGGCATTAGTCAGGCTCTCATTAATTTCATTTGCTGTCTCAGTATGATCTTTTTTTTAAACTTACTTAGTGTTGTGACTACTCCTCTATTTTTAAGTGATAGATAGCATCTATTTGAATGTCTCTTCAGTCATTTTAAGTTTGTAGAATTTTCTTGTCGTTTTCTTCTTCCCAGGTTCTCACTGAGAAACTCCACTGCCAGCTGCAGATTGCAGCAGCAGTGAAAATGAAAGCATTTCTAGGTACACTTAATATCTTTATTTAACCCAGAAATATTTATTTAACTGGAAGCAATGCTAAGAATAGCAACCTCCTGTAGGCCAACTGGCTCCATTGTCACTCAGGTTTCAATATCTATATTTAGTGGGGCTGTTTTTCTGTTCTCCAGGATCATGTTCGTGTTCTCCAGTTGCCCCAACTTCTTGCGCAAATTGTGGCAGGGAATCTAGATCGCATAGATGGCTTAACAAGCTCTGGTGAGCAGGGGGTTACAGGGTGAGGCAGATGTCTTCTGGCAGTGGTTTTCTGGAGTGCTAAGTGCTGGTTGGGCTGTGCAAGGAACCTTGAATGAGCACAGCACTCTGGTGTGGTGAGATGGTAGCTCTGTGTGTGGTGCTGTGCTAGGAGTTGATTTATGGATGTTCTGCTCAGCTGCATTGTCAACAAGGCAATTTTCCTTCTAGTTTTGTTGCTGTGTTGTGGAACATCAGCTCAGAGCTGCCTGAGCTATACAAAAGACTTATAAGACTCTTTCTCCAAGTCCTCTGTGGAGAGGAGAAGGACATAAGAGTCAGCTCAGCCCTTTGCAGAGATGAGAGGAGGGGTTTGGATTTTACTGTGGTTTGCCACCGTCACTTTCTCATCTTGGCCAGATGGGGTTGTCCCACTTACAAATGCTGCTGCTGCACTTGAAGGAGTGCTGCTGCAGGGTGTCTGGGGGAGCAGTAACTGGCTGGCTTGCTTCTGGACAGCTAGAAGACTCAATAGGAGTCATTCCTGAAGTCATCTGAAATGACAATGAAATAGTTTAAGTACCCTGAGAAGGACTCTGTTACTGGATGACAGGAGAAATTGGATGGAGGTGAAAAAGCTAAATGAAAGATGAAGGAAAGGGAGGAATGAGGGCTGTTGCAGAATTCTTTTTCATAAATAGATAAATAAATAATCTCTCACTGACATTAAGCAATAAAACCCAGGAATGGTTTCTTTGCTTTCTATTTTATATTTTTCACAGCTTATAAAAATGATATAACTGTACTTCATTTATGTCTATCAATAATTGAGTCTGTAATTAAGGCTTTTATTACCAATAAACTCTTGTGATTCTGTGTGTACTGGATATTATTAAAATCCATTTTTCATTATAAATTTTTCCTGGTGATCTGTTACTAAAGTGGGACTTTTTAATTTTAAAATAAATGACATAAAGCATTTAGTTGGCAATTCATTTCTTTGAGAATATGGAGTAGAAGACAGCAATGCAACAGATAATGATCCAAACACTGCTATCTTTATTATTTTGTCTCATTAAGGAAATATAGAATTATTTTCTTTGTCAACCTTTAATATAGGTATTGGGCATGCTGACTGAATGTGCTTTAAACTCTCTAATGTTACTACATGCCAATCCTTTGTTTTGCTTTATTCCTCAAAAGCTGTGCAAGTTGAAATGCAAAGGAAACTCTAGCAGAGATTTTCATAAACTGGTGCCTACAGATTAACATGTACTTCTGCAGGTGCCTTTTTTTCTTGTGCTTCCTGTTCTATTACGGTACAGTAGAAACATTCTACAGAGGGGGAAAAACTTAGTGGTATAGTGGACTCCTGATCACTGTATTTTCATATAGTGTGTGACTTATTTCCTTATAATAAGGAAATAAAGGTACTACTTACAGTTTACTATTACCGTCTGTATTTTTATATTGGAAATACAAGTTAGATAATGTTTTGAATTGGAACTTGATGAAGGAGAGCACACTGTGCTGCATAGCAATGGTTTCTGCACCAGCATGGTCTGTTTCTCGACATCCTGAACCCTTTTTTCTTCCCACTAAGTGACTTGTTGCTGAAGTTGGACCTGCTGCTTTGAAGACACTTGTCCTTAAAAGTATATCTGTACTTCAAAGTTTTTGCTCTTTTCCACAGTTTGAGAAAATTGATGCCTTTTTTTTTTTTTCTTTTTCACTCTTCCTTTCCTTTTTTCCCCTCTCGGTCCCTGACAATCTTGCTGTCATATTCCCCTGTTTCAGTACAGCTCTCATATAGTCTTGCCTCATCAGCCAAGGTAATGAAGAGGCACACCAAGCTGCTCTCAGGATGCACAGTTTCCAGCTAATTGTGTGCTCTTGAATTGTCCTCTTAAGAGAATTATTTCCAAGATGGACTATATGTCCCTTCACATGCAGTTTCAAAAACACCTTTGGGTGTTTGAAGTGCTAAGGCAGCTGTCCAGTACCTTCCTTGGCTTTAAGTCATTTACATGCTGTGAAAGTGGAGCATCCTAATTACACCTCATCACTTGGAAGGTCACTTTAGCAGCTCTTCCAATTAAGTTGTCTATATCAGTAAAACAGGATTATTATTTATTTTTTTTCTCAAATTTTTATTTGACTAAGGCTGAAGTCTCTCATGTCCCTTGGGTGTAGTTACTGTAAAATGTCAGGAAGTGAAGAAAAATAGTGATTTCCTCATGTAATGTATTGTCCTTTCAAAAATCTTTTGATGTCAGATTGCAGGGCTTGTTTACTGTACCATTGCTGTCCTTAGTAGAAGTCAGGTCATGTGTAGCTTCTGTCAACTGACATCAAATCACCTGTTCTGCTGAGGTTTTGCTTGCTTGCTTTGTCTTAATTTCTTTCACTGATCTTAGAACGCGTTTAATTTTTTTAGCAGTGTGAGTCTTCAACGGTGGGATAACTCATGCAGACATGTCAGTTAAGTTTCACTGTTGCAAATAGCAGGGGTTCTTTGTATTTGTTATTATTAAACGTGCTAAATAAACAAGTAAGTCCCTGATTATTTCTGATGCTGATGAGCTAATTGTGTTTCCATTATGAGGTGGCAGCTCAGCTGCCAGATTGCTGTGGCCTCATATCTGCTGTGAGTATTGTGTATGTAGCTTCTTTATTAAAACATTGAACTGGTGAAGTTCTGTACTGGTGTGTTTTAAACACAAAATGACTTTAAAATTATGCATTTTTACAACTGTGTCTGTCTCTCTGAGTCTGGCATGACAGCTCTCCTCTAGGATTTTTAGTGCTTATAGCAGGGAGCAGAATGGCCTGCTCTAATACATGCAGGAACATGTCTTGGTGGCTGTGAAAGCTTGGTATGTTTGTGTAAGATTGATCGCTATACTTCACTCTTGAGTTTTTGTTTTAGTTTTGCCCTTCAGAAGTTTTACTAGGTTAGTTTTTAAGTGCCAATATAGTACCTTAAGTGGGTGTGTTAGATAGTCTTAGGTGCTATGTTCTTTATTGATGTTTGCAACTGGCACTAAATTTTGTTAGGGAAAAAGTATAAAGCTAAGCACAAGGGATCTTTATGAATAATTGTATGCTTTCAAAAGTGTTATGCTTAGCTTAATGCACACTTTAATTCTCCAGAAAGCACCCAAGTGAAAGACACAGTGCAACAAACTTAATCGCTTTCTCTTCTTTACTTTGAATTACATATATCACAGCATCTCAAGTGTTTCTTCTGTTTTTTAATACCAAAAAAGTGTAAGCAGATCATGGAGCTATGGAAAAATTGAAAATTATCGTATGGGAAGACTTGTGGTAAAAGGAAGGATTAAATGACAGAAATAAGGAATGTTTATGCATATACATAAAATATGGAGAGCAGGAGAAAATACCTTAAAAGAAAGTACATTCATGAAACTGCTACTCACATAAATGAAAATTTATAGGAAAAAGTATATCTAACTGTTTAAAGGAAATCTGGACCATATAAAACTCTCTTCCATGAGAGTATAATTTATTAAAAGCTTGTATTCAGTATGGAGTTTGGCTTGTGATTGTGATGGGCTAAATGGAAGGCTGTGCTTAGCTATTTAGTCTTACCCAGGTCTGTTGATAGATATATTTTTTCTTTTGAATGATGTAAAGCTAAATTTAGGCTCATGGTGGATCAGCAAATACCATCCATTAAAAGTCTGTAAGGAATTTTTTCCTTGCTTTTCTGTTTTAGGTTTAACCCTCAACTTTGAAAGTTCGCCAAACTATAACAGTAAGTTTTTATGGCTACAGGTCAGCTAGACAGTGAAGTCCTTGAAATTCAATCTTTGGATAAAACTGTAAGGCAGGAGTAAGATGAGTATGTGTGTGTGAAGGAAAGAGATGTATGTATTTTGCTTTTGATTTGGGTACCCCTTCTGAAACAAAATGACACAATATCCGTATGCTTCCAATGGAAAATCAAAGCATCTTTTTGGGAACCTAGTGAGGCATATTGACCTCTGAACACAGGTCATGAAACAAGATTCACACATTTTTGAGAGAGGGCAAGAATGGATTACTTAAACCACTGCAGTAACTAGGCTTGCTTCTGTCATTGCGCATAATACTGGCTCTGCTGTCTGTCACTGGGTTTACAGGCAGATTGGATCAGAAGTGCTGATGCACAGACCTGTGCAATGCTGGTTTAAGTAGGGCGAGAAGTACTGAGAGGGCTGGCTTTCTGTGAACCACTGTATTGGTTTTGTGTGGCAAGGTTTTGGTAGCAATGGGGCTGCAGGGATGGCTTTTGTAAGAAGATATCAGAAACTTCCTCCATGTCTGATAGAGCCAATTCCAGCTGGCTCCAAGATGGACCCACGGAGCCAGCAGTGATAGTTGTAGCACCTCTGGGATAACATATTTAAGAAGGTGGAAGAACCTGCACAATGGAGATTGAACAGGAGAAGGGGGTCAGAGTATGTAATAGAAATGGCTCTGTGGACAGCAAGGTCAAAGAAGGAGAGGGAGGAGGAGGTGCTCCAGGTGCTAGAGCAGAGATTCCCCTGCAGCCCATGGTGAGATAGGATGTCCGCCTGCAGCCCATGGAGGTCCATGGAGAAGCAGATGTCCATCCACCTGCAGCCCATGGAGGAGCCCACACCGGAGCAGGTGGATACCCAAAGGAGGCTGTGAGCCTATGGAAAGCCCACACTGGAGCAGGCTTCTGGCAGGACCTCTGAACCCCTGGGGAGAGGAGTCCATACTGGAGCAGGTCTGCTGACAGAACTTGTGACCCCTCAGGGGACCCATGCTGGAGCAGCCTGTTCCTGAAGGACTGCACATCACGGGAAGGACCTTCCATGCTGGAGCAGTTTGTGAGGAACCTGTGTGAAGGTCTCACATTGGAGAAGTTCATGGAGGACTACCTCCTGTGTGAGGGATCCCATGGTGGAGCAGGGGAATATTGTGAGGAATCTTCCCCCGAGGAGGAACGAGCAGCAATAATGTGAGGAACAGACTGCAGCCCCTGTTCCCCATTCCCCTGCACCAAAGTGGGGCAGGAGGCAGAGAATTCAGGAGTAAAGTTAAGGCAAGAAAGAAGGGAGGGAAGGCATTTTAAGATTTGGTCTTATTTTCTTATTATCCTACTCTTATTTGATTGGCAGTAAATTAGATTAATTTTCCTCAAGTGAAGTCTGTTTTGCCCACAATGGTAACTGGTAAGTGACCTCTCCCTTTCCTCATCTCAACCCACGAGCCTTTAGTTGTATTTTTTTCTCCCCTCCCCAGCTGAGGGAAGTGACCTGATATCCAGCCAAGGTCAGTGCACCACAACCAGCCATTCAGCCCATGGGAAAGATCTGCTTGGTCTTGAGCTGTGGGCATCTGCCACAATAGGATGTGTGGGTTGCACTTGTATGGGATTGCAGTGCTTGAGTGTGGTGTTTAACTGCTGGGGTGGGTCAGTGTGTGTGGAACTGCTGCAGAGACTGCTCAGTTCTGTGCAGGGAACAAGCCTCCCAAAGTCCTTTGACTCAGGTGTCTGCAGGAATGATCATTCAAAGAACTTCAGCTCTTAATTAGTTGAAATTTGAAAGGTGTTTCTAGAAGCTAAGAGCATGAAGTAATTTGTAAGTAGAGTAAAAGCTGCCATAGTTCAGATTAATGATCTCTTCTATCCTTTAATCTAACTGTGATCGTACCAGGAATACCAGTCTGAGATCACCTCTCTGTGCTGATGCCTGGGGTTGCAATTCTTTCCCTAGGAGGAAAACTCTTCACAAAAAGTGACGAAAATGGTCATACCTGTCTCTTAAAGATGAAAAAACTTAAAAATCCCCGAGTTCCTATTTGTGGGCTGTTTTTTTTCAGCTTGTTTTAATTTATCATATGCATCAAGGACTATGGAGTCTTGTCTGCATATGCCTCATCAGGGTTGTTTTTCTGTCTAGATAAAAATGTAAATATGTAAGTATAGAAAAGCATCCATATTAAGAATTCAGTGACTGACTTGTTATAATTGAATTTGTCTCAGACTGGGCATTTCTGCTTTAGCTAGTTTAATTTGCATTTGAATAAGTTGAAACTTTGAATTGGATGCTCAATTAGAAAATGGTATATAGGTACATACTTTCTTACTGTGTTCTTCAGACACACTTGTAAGTCCAATTCCTAGTTTTTTAATTCAGAATTTAGTTTTGTATTTCAAATGATTTTTTGGGGGGTTGTTAGTTTTTTTTCTGTACCAAACTCAAATCTAGAATTGCCAGACTTTAATTAGGACTTTATTTTAGAAGTGTTGGGTTTTTTCTTTACACTGAAGAGTAACAGGTTTGGTATTTTACTTGCTAGTAGTCTTGAAAAACAGTAGTATCTGGCAAGACATATGTGAGTTAAACAGAGTTGATGCACTGACAAGCCCCAATCCACAGAATTAAATTAGATTAAATTTACTCCAACTGAGCAAAAGAAATATTTCTGTATATATTTAGGACATGTAGGAGACGGTATGTAATTTGGAAGTTAGTTTAGTACCGCTTTTTTGGGGAGAAACCTTACAGCTTGGCAACACCAGCATTAGAGCTAGCAAATTGCATGTGGGAGATGAAGGCAAATAAATACTTGCTGTTAAACTGGCTTATTAAGTGCTGAAAAAGCAATGGCATGTCACTTCTAAAACATCACTTCAGAAAACTATTCTTTCAGAAATGTATTGTGAGATTAAGAATGAAGAACAGGAAAGGGGGAGGAGAAGGCAGAGTGTGAAGTATGACCAAAGATTAATCTGTACCTTCTCAGGCTGGTGGTGTTTCCCCCCTGTTGCATGGAGAAGTGTAAGGGTACCAAGCATGTATGACGCTCCTGGCAGCCTCTAAAACTTCTGCTTGACTCACTGGGCTATACCATGTTGTTACAGGCCCAATAAAACCAGAGGGGAGAAATGGCCATTTTAAGCAGGAAAACAGCAAAAACAGAGGAGAGAGATGCAGAAACAAATTTTCAGTAGATCTGTAATAGATGTATAAGGGGCTAGGCTGCAAGAAGCTCCTTAAAGGGGAATTTGTTTATAAATTCAGCAGACTGGAAAATTGAGGTTGACTCAGAGGAGTCTTGCATTTCCAGTTCATGTTCACTGCTAATTTCAGGGCAGAGGTCATGGCACATTTGGGTGAAGCAGGTGGTTTATGTCCACATTGGAATTTCCATTGGGAAAATTTATAGTGATTTTAGTAAGAAAGAGGTGCACATTTAAGACTGGAAGGGGCATCTTGGATCACTAAGTCTGTGCTCACATAGTTGCAGATGATAATATAAATTCCATTTGTGAATTGACTGACTCCCTTTAAAAATTGTCTTTTCTGTTATTGCTTCTTCCATTCAGAAGGCAAGAAAACTTCAGCTTGTCAGAATGTCAGTGACAGTATCTGAACTGTAACTTGAACAGTTTTGCCTCCAGTATGTTTAGATAATAAAGTCTTCTCTGTTAGTATTCCCTTATATGATAGAAATTAACAGAAATGAGCTGTTGAGTTGAGGCTTTACTGTGGTCATTGTACACTGACATTAATACTTTTTCCCCAGGTATAATTCCTTTTTCTGTTTCTGTTGAGCTATCAGGCCATAGTTGCTGTGTCATTGTCTGTCGTGCCTAGGCTTGTGCTGTACAGCACTTTCAAGTGAGATGTCCTGGAGAACTCGCATTTCTATAACTTTTGTCCTGTTTCTATTACTCCACTCCTAAGGCAATCCCAGATCTTTCCACGTGGTGTTCTCATTTTTTCTGATGACAGCATCACAGCATCTCTCCACTGTGCTCATCCTGCAAGTCTCATTAGCGCACTGCAAAGAGCGTTGGTGAGAATTGAAATAAAGAATTTTGGTGTCACGTATTTTGAGAAGTCCACTGATAACCTCCAGTTTGTCACTGGGCTTAATTTCCTGTGCAGTTAACTTAGTATTCGACCCTGTCAAAATTTGCTTTGTGAATGAACATAGTGACAGGAGTAGTAGAGCTGTTGGCTTGGTTATGAGCTGTACAGTCTCATTGTCTTGACATGAGACAATCTGTAATTGATACAGAACTTTCTTCATATCTTAACTCTGAAGCATGTCTTAACTTTAGAAGGTTAGTTCATTCCTCTAGTATCAGACTCTAAGTACAAATATAGTGGGGTATTTTGGACCAAACATTTTGTTAGCGGAGAAAATGACTGAGCTGTGAAAACATAGTGAATAAAGCAAGATAGATATGGATGCTTATGTTAAGGCATATGAAAGTGTTGGACTTCTATTCTAAAGACTTAGTCATATTTGTTTATAAATTATGTTCTTACAGCTCTGCAGAACTGAGCCTGGTTCAGATGTTACTCTTTATATTCTTCTGTTCATCATCAGAATATTCTTTTTCTGTCAGTTTGCATGCATACAAGAATATGTGCTTACTACAGCTGATTGAAAGGATCCTATAAATGTACTTCTGGCTTTGGATAGGAGAAAAGGATTTCTTCCTACTTGAAAGCATCTTGAGATCTAGGATGTGTTGGATCTCAGAATCAATACCTGACAGTTTAGCTCACTGTCCTTGATATTACGATGTCCAAGGTGACCCACAGCCTCCCTTGATGTTTTTGTTTTCCTTACCTTCTGTTTATTGAAAATTGGAGAAAAATTCGTATAGCTGGAGATACAAAGTTTGGGGAAGTTTTGTGAGACCTAGAACATAAGAGAATTTTGGAGGTAAATGTGTAATTGCTTTTTACAGCATTTCAAAGGTAGGACATAATTTAATTGCTCTGACTGTATCATTAAAACAAGTTCTTTATGCTTTAAAATATCAATTACATTAAGGGATAAAATCAATGTGTGTTTTATGGAGTGTAAACTCAGTAGAAAAAGTAATGTAGTGAGAGAGAAAGGAGGTAAATGAGAAAGGAACATACGTGAGAATGGTGAAAGATACCACATGAAAATAAAGTATGATGAGGTTTCCTATATTCTCTTATTGAGTTTAGATCTGCTGATTTTAGGCATAGATAACAGCATTTTTGTAGTACAGGAAAAGGAGATCTAAGTAATTTGGAAAGTTTGATTCATTGTGAACTTCTGAATTGAGTGAAGAAACCAAAATTGATATTTTGAGTGTGTCAGTAACAGCTCTCTGAGAAGACATGCTTTTTTCTTTTTATGTACATCCAGCTTTCCCCACCACACATTTAAAAAAGTTGTTCCTTTTGCTACTGAGTAACTAAACCTCGAGGGAGCAGAGGAGTGAAGTCCTGATAAGAGATGGGGTGGCTGCATGATTTGTAGAAAAGAGGCTGAACTGAAGGATGCCTGGCTCCCGAGAGTCTGCCTCCTCTTTTTTGTGTTTGCTCTGACACCCTGTATATTCATCAGTTATTTTGTTCTTAGTGCTACTGAAACCAAGCGGTTGTTTTTCTGAATGCCGGTAAAGCAATGCCCTGCTATTTCTCACTTAGCTGGAAGAAAGGTTGCTCATTTTATGCACATGTGAACCAACATGAAGAGCTGGTTCCAAACAGCCAAGATCTACTCCCCTGTAATTACGAAATCAGAATTAACGGTTTTCTTTTTTTAACATGCATCATTTCTTGCCACTACCCATACAGTTAGTGTAAATGCAGTGATAAAATGAAAAGAAAGGGGAGAAAATACCCTGTCCCCTAATAGACTTAAATAGAGAATATGCATAATTCTTTGAAGTGACACACAGCTGGACTTAACTTCCAGAAACAGCACTGTAATGAGACTCATGCTAGCTTTAGGTTTGCCTGCCTATAAATTACGACAAAGTGTTTATCATATATTATTTCTACTAAACATTAGCTGCCCCTGGCTATTTTAGTGACATAATAAATTACAGAGGAAGTTATTTCTTTTTTGAATTTCCTCAAAAATAAAAAACAAATCACAAAACCTCAAGAAATAAACAACACAGACAAACAGCCCAACCCCAAACAATACTGTAACAGGGTTTTAAGGCTTTCTGCTTTGGAGTTTAGGGTTCAACTTTGGAGTTAGCAGTCAAAACTCTTGTTTTTTCATAAGGCATAGCAATATGGAAGATGAACCAAGATAAGTAGAATGTCTTGCTTTTGTATTCATTTCTCCACAGCAGAAGGAAATTGGTGGTGAGATGATAAAAGAGAAGGCAATCAGTGATGACTGGTCCTGCTGAAATTCTCATCCTCCTTGGTTATGAAGGAATTTCCTGCAATAGCCTATGCATTTAGTATTTCTCTTAAAGCACAGAATGTGCAGTCCTAAAGTGCAAAAGCTGATTTACTTTAGCTTGTTTATCCAATTATGGTTTTTTGTTGGCTTGGTGTGCTTTTCTTTTTTTCAAAGAATAGAGATAAATCTGAAGACAAATCTGAAAAATATAAAAATATTTTGAAATTTGCTACATTGACTTTTCTGGGAAGTCGTAAATAACACTCTTCATGAGTAAAAATTATACAGTGGGGTTGATGGTTTTGTTTTTCCCACTAACAGGTTAAGAAAAATACCATATTAGGCTTTCGGGAAAAAATTCTTAAATCTCTATATTTTACATTCAGATATTAAGCAATAACATGAGCTTGTATGATTTTTTAGTTTTTAGGGCTAGCTGATACATTCAGTAATGGTGTTTTTTTTCTTATGCTGCAGTAAATCTTCAAGAGACAATGGGAAGGTGAGATATATGCTGAAATTACATCTAGCTGTAAAATAAGTGTAACGTTAATGTGCTAAACTTCCAAAATCATGTTCAAATTATAAAATCATAGAATGGGTTGGGTTGGAAGGGACCTTACGGGTCATCTAGTTGGAACGCCCCTGCCATGGGTGGGCAGGGACACCTTTCACTAGACCAGGTTGCTCAAAGCCCCATCCAACCTGGCCTTGAGCACTTCCAGGGATGGGGCATCCACAGCTTCTCTGGGCAACCTGTTTCATGTCTCACCACCCTCACAGTAAAGAACCTAAACCTCCCCTTTGTTCTATCACTATATGCCCTTGTAAAAAGTCCCTCTCCAGCTCTCTTCCAGCCCCTTTTGGGTACTGGAAGGCCACAATAATGTCTCCCTGCAGCCTTCTTTTCTCCAGGGTGGACAACTCCAACTCTCTCAACCTGTCTTCATTGGAGAGGTGCTTCAGCCCTCTGATCATTTAAAAAAAAATCTCTGAAATGGAGCTTAAAACATGAAGGGATAAAACCGGGCATCTTTGACATCCTTCACGTTTAACATGATTGCAAAAATTTTTTGAGAAGTCCTACTCAAATAGCGAGAGTATTAATTGTGTTGTTATGGTTGTGTGGGAAGAGACTGTTACAAGAATAAATGGCATGTCTTGCTGCCTTTCTCCCACTCCCACCTTTAGTGGGAGTAACATGGAATGAAAGGACGGATAAAGTGATCAAATAAAACTGGCAGAAAGCATATGTAACAAAATCGGGTTAGAGACTAACCTGCTAAAAGGAATATATCTATTTGGCATCTGGGTGGATGAAGACTTTGGACTTCAGCTGTCTAACCCAGAAACTGAAAAAAAATCTTGAATCTTTCATGAAAATGAAAACTAATGTACTAGAAATGAAACATAAAATGTGAGCAAATACAGAATAAGTGACTTCACAAAGCAGCTGAAGATGCTCAGCTCAGAATTCGGGCGATTGCTGTTTGCCATGGTGTGATGTTCTGAGGAGTTGGAGACGTGAATCTAAATCCCCTTGGCCAGTACTCAACTTGCAGAATAGGGAGGAAGATCTGTACAGCCATCCCATGTATATTCATAAGTGTTCGCTGCGGCAGAAGTGGAGCCTGCACGTGTCAACTCCTAGGAAGTATCTCAACCCCCAAAAGAAATAATCTTCTTAGAGGAGAAGCACGTCAACAAGAAAGACTGAGAGGGTCATGGCTTTTTGTGATTTTTCTGGTCTCACAGCTGGGCTCACTACTGTGATGTGCTGGCACTGTTGCAACTCAGCCAAAGAAGCTGAGTGTCTGAAACACCCCCAAGAGTTGAGGGAGAAATAAAAGTGCATGTTTGTACCTATTTTGTGGTTGGTATTCTTTGTAATGTGCATGTAAAAAAATTGGTGGGTAGTGTTTTGGGGGTTTTGGTGTATTTTTTTTTTTGGGGGGGTGGGTTTGGTGTTGATTGGTTGGTTTTTGTTTGGATTTTTGTTTGATTTGTGTGTGTGCGTGTGTTTTTTTTCTTCTTTCATTTAGCAAAACCAGCAAATTTGATTGGGGGAGTGTTTACTTGGAGAATTGGCTTCTGCATGAAAAATTGTCAAAGCATGAGACAGTTACTGTCCAGCCACAGCTCCTCTCTTTCAAACCCTTTGTTTGTGCCAGAACACATACTGTTCTTGTTTCTGAATTGTGGATTATGGCTGTGATGTGCAGCACGCTTGCATGAATCTGACATGAGAAAAGAGATTTCTGCTGGAAGGAAAGATCCTTGGAGACATGAGCCCTATGCCTTGATTTTTTATTTTTTTTTAATTTAAAATTCCTTGCTTTTCTCTATGAAGAGAAAAGGGTGATCCCTTGCTTACTACACTGACAATACAATGTAGAGGCTTTTTTGCCCCTGGGAGAGCTAAAGGACCCTGTATGTTCCTATAAAGAAACACATTTTGACCTAAAAAATGAACAGTTTATTGTAGTCAGTATTAGATTTACAGATTGCTGTGGTTTTCTGATCTGTTGTTTCAGTGTCAGTTAATTGTCTTGGCTGTGCTTTATAAAGAAAGAGCTTTTGGAAGTTTAACCCACAGTTGTATCAGAAGAAATGCCTGTTCACTTAATTTTTTTCATCACTTGTCAGTGGGTATGCAAATACTAATTTGTGGATGCCATTACAAACTGATGAAGGAATGTGAGGATATTTCTTTCTCTGCCACCTGAAAGTTGCAGAAAAACCTTTTCATAAAATTAGAAGCCCCACTTAATTCTTAATTACTTGACCTCCATCCCTATTAGTGAGCAAACAAGGGAGAAATTAGATAAAATTATTTTCTTACTGCTGAGGATTTTTTTCTCTTTTTATTTTTTTCAGGCTTCAAATTCAGGAGTTGCTTAGATTACTTTTTGAAAGTCCAAAGATGTAATCTTTAGAATTTAGGTGGGGTTTTTTTGCACACGGTTGAGTAGCAGGAAGAAATAGATTGTATAAAGGCGATGTCAGGATCCAGAGCATTAGACTGTTTTTTATCCAAAGTGTGAAGTTTTAATAGCCTTTTTAAAAGCTATTTTGAAGCACTATTCCTATTCTACAAAGGTTAAATTTTACAGCTTTCTGAAAATGGCGTGTGCTTAGGTTATAAATGCATTTTGAATTCTCTAGTACCATCTTAAATGTTAGTGGGGTGAAATCTGAATGGATGTTTTCTGACCAGTGACCAAACCAGTGAAATGTATTTCTTTTTCTCAAAAGACAGTTTCTCCTTTTTTACTGTAAAAGTAATATATATATATATTTTTGAATAGAGGAAATGGACATTGGTGTGCAAATGTATCAAGTATACTGTGTGCTATGAATGAAAGTACTTGAAGCCTTAAAAGTTAGGTCAGTGAAAAATCCTGAGGGAGGAGAAGATTACAGGCATCTGGTGACAGCTTTCTGACGGACATGTGGTCTGATCCCTTGACATCTGTATTGGACTGAGCAGGGATTGCATTGGCCACTTCTACCTGGCGAATGACTTTAAAATTATCAGGAGATAAAAAAGGCACATAACATCTGGCTAACAAGAAGATATTTGTGTATCTCAGCAGTTCCTTGTGTGTTTTAAGTTTGAGGGTGCATCTTTGTGTGTTCTTGCAGGGGGATTCCCCTAGGCATGAGCTATGACCTTGGACAAAGACAAGGAATTCTGGCGTTTGTCACTTAAGCTTCTTGTTTAAGAAATAAACAGCTTTGCTTATCATTAAGGGGTTGGTTTGTTTGTTTTAACTACACACCTGTGAAACATCAGTCTGTTTCTAGTTATTTTTGCCATTATTTCCAGTATTTTTCTTAGCACATATATACACAATATTAACAAATGACACTGAGGTTGACATTTAAAGAGCTTTCTTGGGCAGAATGTGCTGAAAGCCAAAACAGTTCTGGGTTGTTGTTTTTTGGTTTGGTTTTGTCTTTTTTTTTTTTTTTAAAGGGTAGAGAGATAATGGAAATTGCAGCTCCTGACAACCTTGAAGAATATTTGTGACTTATCATGCTTCATGTCACTATTCTTCTAGTAACTACAGTAACTACAAGTGGTTTCAATTGTCTAAGGCTGTGCAAAAAAAAAGATGGGCTGCAGAATGCGAACAGGCACGAGTGATTAAGAATAAAATCTCATCTATGTGCACAATGCCTAATTTGATTAGGGAAACTTTTCTTGGAAATGTTACCCTCAGAATGTCATCAGTCTTCATTTAGTAGTCAGTGTTGTTACCTACCCTGCAGAGTGTGTCTGTGCAGCTGATGGTGACTGCAGAAGTGATCAGCCCTTCTGAAGGGCAGGGTAGCAGTAAATGATGGGAACTTTTTTTTCCTCTCTGAACATGAGTGTGTCTTGAATCTGGCAAATTGTGTGGCAGAGACCAAGAGAGGAAATACTTTCTCTTACTTAGAAACGGCTTTTCTGGCACAAAAACGTGACAGCTTTTGTGTCCCCTATTGGCCCAAGTCAAATGGGCTGGAGCAAATATGCATAGTGAAGGATGTCACTTGTAACACAAAAATAGGGAAGCAAACTCTCAAACTGTTGCTGGGCTTCCAAAACAATAAGTGCTGCTCTTGCTCTCTCTTAATTTTCCTATCTCAAGTGTTTTTTAATTAATTTTGTAAGCTGTAAATAAATCTATGATTTAAACTGCCCTGCTACATGTTAAGAACCTTCCATGCAAACAAAAACAGAAGCAAAACCACCATTTAAACTGGGTCTGACTTTCTGAAAAGGAACTCTGATTTTATACTGTAGCTACAAATGTCTGTGAATAACCATCTATTTGAACGGGTTGTGTGTTTCTAACAATAGATCTTTTCTTTTTGATGGTAACCATAGTGAAATGTCATTCAACTTTACTTGACTTGAGAAGAAACCTGGCAGAGAACTTTAAATGGCTAAGCCATTTGTTTAATATAATCTTATGAACTGAGCAAAACTAAAATTCCTATTTATCAGTATGTTTTGTGATGCAAAACATTCTCTGGAAATTCTTGTGAGCTTCTTGATGGTTGAATTCATGTAAGTTAGCATGATAAAACTTTAAATATATTTCATGTTACTGCTCTGAACAGATTCTGAGTTCTTTTCTGTGTAATGTCTGAAATTAGAATTATTGCATAATTGCACAGGCTAGTCCAGGCACTGGCAGGGAACTTTCCTAGTTTGGAACTTTCAGATGTCTGTGTTTCGTTGCTATAATTCTGTGTGTGATAGCAATTGGCTAATCACAAGTATATGAAAGTGCATAGTTTATTAAGAAAGGCAGACTGGTAATAAGACCTGGGGTTTTTTTCCTGTATGATTCAAATTAAAGTAGGCCTGAGAGTTCTTACTGTTTGATAAAACTGTGAATCAGTTTTCTGTGATTCCCTTGTTAAAAACTGTACAGTAATTAGTAGAACTACAAAGAGAAGCACTCAAGCAACGTAACATTTAACGGGAAGTGTTAAACATGTAAAGGCAATAATACATGAACTGAGTGTTGGAACATGCTGGCAATTTTGTATAATTCTAGAAATGTGGGGTCATAGATTATGTTTTTGGGTTACTTAGCTCCTTTGAAACTTAAAAGTTTTCCATCTCAGCCCAGTGAAGTATTTAGTCTTTCCTTTTAATTTTTTTTTAAGTTATGTTATAAAAGAAACATAAAAATGTCATGTACTGAAAAGTGAAGTACAATTATTATCATGTCTGTAACAATTGGGGAGGAATAAAGTCTCTTAAGCATGTAAATCTGCTCCATAATAATTTATGCCAAGTCTAGAAGTTCAGTAAGCCCTGTTTATGGGAATACACAAAAGATAAAGTGGTCCTGCTAAGATGTTCACTGTTGTACTTATGAAGCAGCAATTTAAATTGCAAAGAAAATATGCAGGTTTAGTTTATGGTTTACCACCAAAAAAAATTAGTTCCATGCATCTACAATTCACAGCTTGGTTTTTTTTCTTTATTAACTCCTCTCATCCTAAGTTGGAACTAATGAGAACTGGAGCCATTTCTTATTCACATGAAATTAGTGTGTTGCTGTGGTAGAGTTCTCAAATTGGGTAACACTTATTTTTCCATTTAAAACCTCAAAGACCGGGATGGATCACACTACTGTTAGTAAAAGTGTGTAAGACTATTTTCTTCTCTTTTTTTCCTGAAAACTGGATTAAAGCATTAATGTGGAGACGTGGGGAAGAGGGGGGAGGCTTTTAATGATCTTTAATCTTGAAGACTAAATGTTTGGGCTCTGTTATCCAGCATTTTCTCATCTTTCTTTTTCACCTCCTTCTCTGAGGGTTGTGTTGTTTCCTTCTGTTGTGTCTTTCTGCTTTTCCCCTCGATCTCCATTAGGTTGTTGCAGTAATATCTAGTCTCACTTCACTCCCTTCTGTGTCTGCATCCATACCAGCCAAGGAAAAGGGCAGGTAGTAGGGCGTGGTGTACATCCATCAGCCATACACCCTGCTAGGAGCAAAATCTGACTGGTGTAGCTGTGCCTGAATTTGCCTCAGCATGTCCGTGTTGTGCTGGAGCACATGTGGAACTGCCAAACAGCTCATAGGCGTGGGAGCCTGTGGCCCTGGCCTGCTTTGCTCGCCAGTGTAGACATTGGAATACAAGTTGTGTGTTTGCAATGGTGGCATTGGTGTTGAGTACTTTTGTTTGTTTGTTTGTTGTTTTTTTTTTGGTTCATAGAAACCCATCAGTATACAGTCCTGTCAATAGAAAAAAAGAAAAGGAAAATACAAGACAAAGTTGAAATTTCCGAAGATGTAAACAGCAAAATTTACTGACAAACATGCCTTGTACCCAGGGCACTTAGGAGGTTTGCAAAGGTTTCCTTGAGCAACGGAAGTTTCTCACTCATTAATATTTAGTTCAAAGTTGAAAACATATCAAATTCTATCAGCAGTAGCAGGATTTTTATGATTTCAGTCCTGCATGGCAGAGGATGCCATGTTGTTTGGATTTTTCTGCAACACTTGTTTACAAGTTCTTTTGCAAATGCCTTCTGACTTGTAGTGGGAGTCTGGCACCAGCATTAGAAGAAGGGGAGGGGAATAAAAAAGCTAAACAAGCTAGAAGACTTATGTGTTTTCCCTGAAGTGATCTCACTGCTTGGACAGAAGACAGTTGTAGGCAACAAAGAAACTGTGCTTAAATACGCAAATGCTGTATGGTTTTGGCATTGTGTTAAATACTTTTGCCCAAGAGTAATTGTCCTGATCACCTTTATGGAGTCGATAGTTACTTTCTGAGGCATTCATCCTGTAAACCTTTAATTAGAGCACTCAAACACTTGCACTGATGAAATTTAGCAATGATACAGTAAAGATAACTGTATTCAGGATAATTTTGCATTCAAAGGGGTTTTTAACTGAATTTCATAGGAAGACATATAATTTGATCATTTGTTGCAGTAGAAAGGTTATGGGGGTAGTGCCAGGTTACAATACACTGAAATTCAATAATTTTATGTTTCGGGTCATTTTTGGTTAAGGAAAACCAGAAATCTTGAGCTCACCTGTACCTTTTTCTTAATGACTCTCTTCTCTTTATGATACATAATTCATCAAAAAACTCCCACAGATATGCTCTTTTGAAATTTCGACAAGAAAACGTCAAAACTTAAGTACTTTAGCATAAACAGTCTTCCACAAAGTTCTGCCTTCTGATCCATGTGAATATCATCGTTAATGTTTCTCGGATGTACTATTTGGGCTTTGCCACTGGAGACTGTTAAGAAGGTATGGCTTTGTTGAAGAACAGTGACAACTTCATTGCTGTCCCTCAGGTGAGGATTGTGAAGAGTCCGTGCATATTGTTAAGATTGTTGAGATTACTTATGCTTTGTGCCTTGTGTTGGTTCTTAAATACCATTGCCATCTTCTTAGTACAAACCCCTAAGCAGGGGATTATTTTACCTACTTTATTTTTTCCTGATTATGTGCTACAGGGATAATAAACTTTTCAGGCATTCAGTGCATAGCAGCTTAACACTTACTGCACAGCTCTGTCTCATGCATCATAAAACGTGCACAGAATTTGTTTCTTGTTAAGGTCTTATCCGGACAGGTTTGCTGGGGAAACTTAGGGCAAGTCAGATGAACAGTTTAGCTCAGGAAGTGAGAGGCATTCTCTACCCCAGAATGGAAAAATACATGGAGGTTTGCAGTTGTCCATATCAAATGCACTCATTCAGTTGTTTCACCGTATTTTTCTGGGAGTGCAGTTGCCCGTAGGAAACAAGCCCTTAAAATGTGCTTGGAAACCACAGAGCGTCACCGGGCATTTGAAATACAAATGACTGCTATCTGACACATTTTCCAGGGTTGTACTGACAGAGGAAAAAGCTCTGTTCTTAACTTAGTCTCCTGACGGCACATCTGTGCTTCAGCAGTACCTGGGTATTATTTGCTGAAGCTAACTCTTACCTGGCTGCTTTGAGATACTATTGTTTTGGCATGTATATTATGACAACAACTTTCAGCTATAGGGCATACTAATACAGGCTCTTTAAAGACCCTTGGTTGTGTGAGCAGTTTGAATGGTTACCTGAAGCCCAGATACTTTTAGGTTTTAGAAATACTCTTATGACAAAGTAGGTGGAAAGCTGCATGTAAGACTCGTGGTGTTGCAACGCAGCGTCATGGAAAAGATGGGAGAAGAAGGTAGAGAGTCTTATTAGCCACAGAAATCTGGAAGATAATAAATGATGAACTGGAATAAAAATGGCTGATTAAAGGAATAAATAAGTGTGTTTGGTTACTATTAAATTAGCTTACTTCTCTGCATCAAAATTAGGACAACCAGTTAAATTTGCAGTACGGCAATAGCCACTATACTACTAGTAGTAGAGACTAAATACCAATCTGTGAGAAAAATAAGGAAAAAAAAACATATAACCTCTGCATTTGGACTTGCAGCAAACATACAGTGAGATTTGTTTTTATAACGTACTAATTTATTTTTTTTAATAATCTTTTTTTAATGACTGAGGACTGAAATATTTCTGTTGTAAGAGTGAGAGCCACTCAACATCTTTCACAAGCAGCTATTACCTGCCTTTTTGGTCAATTAAATGTTTTCTTTCTGCAAGAGGTAACAGTTATTGAAGGTCCAATGCCTGCTTTAGCATGTTGCATGTAAATATTAGCATGTGTAGAACGGGTGTTCCAGATTCAAGCTTGATCTAGAATTTCACGGGAGGACCCACACAGTCATGTAGCACTTGGAAACCCAGAGTGCTGAAGAGATCTGTGCTCACGTGGGTCGAACAGTGGGTTTGAGAGTACACAGTTGGAGAAAAGTTATCAGCATCATGCTGGTGAACCAATCTTTGCAAAGTTGGTAAATACATGAATGAAGCTCAGTATTCTTAAAATGTTACCGCTGTTCTTTTTGCTGGTCGGAAATTGTTTTCTAAAGGAAACAAACTATTGCACTTTTATTCTTATGAAAATTAGCCTTCCAAAAGACAGTTCTCAAATGTTATATAATTAACCACTTTTGGAAACAAGGAAAGGCAGATTTTTGAATGTATAATTTACACTGATGTCACAGAATCCATAATTCAGGAGTTAAGGGATGGGTTTGTTTGCTCTTGATTGATTGTAATTGCAACCAGATTTCAAAGAAAAAAAGGGTGATGAGAAATTCTAACGGTAATTTTAACATGGAAAAATAGACAATGGGACTCGTATGAAAATCGTGACTTTTATCAATGTAAATTGTCTGAATCTTAATATTTTATTACAATATTCAGTGGTGACATCAATCAGCCTTTGACCTTCTCTTTTATTTCGTGCTGATACACTCCTGAGGCTGTTAATATTTTCAGCCCCCCTGAGCAGCTTTAAAGAGTAGTTACCTGAGAGTGGGGGAATATGAGCGTTCTGGAACTGTTAGATCTCATGCACACCAACTCAACAGAAAAAGGGGAATTCATGGTTAGCTGTGGATCTTGTTGCAAACAGTGGAATATATGTAATTAGAGGGCACAGGATTAGCTGCCACAATGTGCTTGAGCTTCTTGTCTGAAATCAGTCCTGTTGCAGGAAGTCCTTTAAAACTAGTCTAGTATAGATGGGAAATGGGGCTGTTTAGGTACAGAAGGAAAGTCTGAACCCTTGCTTTCATAGTTGAGAAGCAGTTTGATAGCAGATTGATTGTGGTCATCTTGAGTAGGTATATAGTGGCTTATAACAAAAGGAAAGTACAGGACAAGAATAAATATTTGTACTTCAACTGTTGTACTGACTATACTGAGAGCAGACTAACAAAGGGCTTTGCTTATTAAAGTGACTAATAAAACTCTGCATGGCACAGTGGAAATTCTGGGGAAAGTACCAGGTGTTGACTTTCTCAGTAATTTTTGCCTTTTTTTCTTTCTTTTTTCTTTTCTTTTTTCTTTTCTTTTTTTCTTTTCTTTTTTCTTTTCTTTTTTCTTTTCTTTTTTCTTTTCTTTTTTCTTTTCTTTTTTCTTTT
>NW_016690201.1:132557-243163 GCF_001604755.1 Lepidothrix coronata
AATCTGGGAGAACTGATTGCATTTCTTCAGGAGGCAAGGTTGTTTTCAGTAACTTGGGGGAAAAAAAAAAAAAAGAATTATTCCAGAGCTTCCTTCTTTCGGAGCCCTTCTTGAAGCTCTTCCTTCAAAAGATCTATGTAATAGTACATAAGCTTGCCCCAGTGCTTGCAAGGAAAAATATTCTTTTGTGGTATATATGGATAACACAGGAACTAAAGAGTGAGGACACATTTTAGTATTCATCTCGTGATATGGAGAAATGAGTTACCTGATGGATTTAGAGAAGGCCATTAAAATAGCAGTTAGGTGAAGAAGTATTACAGTTTGGGATTGGAAATTCATACATTGAAACAAAAATCTCTGAAATGAGAAATTTTCTGTTAGATAGAGGAGCTTGTGAATTAGAGGAAGAGCTGTTGGTCATCTGAGTCTAAATCTTCAATAAGGCTGTAGTACTTAGAGTAGATTGCTTGCTTTCTCTTAATGATGGCTAACAGCTGTTTGCAATGCTGAATTAAAGCCCTTGCAGACATGCATTAGCAACCAATAGTACACAAAAATGCATGATAAATGAATGTGGTATGGCTGCTCATTCAGCATATATGCCTATGTGATGACCATGCATGAAGTAGGATTTATAGTAATACGTTTCACTTCAAGGGAAAACAGCCATAATAGCCATCTGGGTAATACTGTAAGTGATCCTGATTACCCTCCCCAGTGTTTATTCAGGTTAAAGTTTGCTGTATGGCAAGCAACCAGTTAAAAATAAAACTATAAATAATGGTGTTAATCACTGTATAATTTATCTTTGTATTTGTTTATTGCCTTGGGTACTTGATTAGACAGCTCTAACATACAATTAATCAGTAACCTTCAGTGTTAACTTCTCAGCACTGTTTAATTAATCAGTTGTGTTGCAGAGGCTCTGCTGGCTTGGAAGCCAGGAACTGTGCCATGTAAACACTTTTGTTAATGTCAAGTGAAGGTTGAGATATACTTTTTTTTTTATTAGCTTAATTGAACTAATCAGCTTTTCAGGGCCTAGGTGCAAGTTCTAGAGGCAATTCCAAACAATACACAAGAAACATGGAAACAATGTGTTCTGTAAATGCTGGGAGGGTTTTGTGTCTTAACCATTACTGTGAGTCTTTTCAAGTGTACTGATCATCACACGTTAAAGTACCAGTACTAGGTAAAGACAAAAGTGAAATTAGTTTTAGTAGTTCTCTATTTCATTAAGAGTGGCAGTAGGAGGATTGATTATTACTTTTTCTAGACACAGAAAAGGTACCTGCAGATCTAGTAAGCATGGAGGAGTTTCATCTTGGAACTGCAGGTAATAATGTAAATACAGGTACCCGATGCATTTTGGATCATGTAATAAGACCATAAAATGATTTGGGCTGGAAGGGACCTTAAAGATCATCTAGTTCCAACCCACAGCCATGGGCAGGGACACCTTCCAGTACACAGGTTTCTCAAAGCTTCATCCCACCTGTCCTTGAATGCTTCCAGATATGGAAGGAGATTTTATAGTTCTTTGGCAGGTGTTTAGAAGAGAGTGAAGAAGCTGGTTCTGGTTCTGAGATTTTACAAAGAAACCAAAGTTAAGCCTTGCTCACCTACAGTGTTATTCACACCCTCAAAATAATATGAATGGAACAAATGCTGGTTTTAAAAGTGGAAGTCTTGATTACTTGTAACAGTTACATGAACTTGAAAGGAAAATAGTACACTTCAGTCTTAATACTTTGAATTTAGTATAATTTATGAAGATTATAAATGAAGCACCAATGGGAGTGCTGTGTCTATGTGTTTGTATTTCTGTGATAGCACCGAAAGAAAGAGCAGGATAAGGACTGTAAGCACAGCCTGTCTTGATAAGAGCAGACTGTTTGAGGATAGTACTCCCAGGACACAATTCCTAGTAGTAAAATTGAAGAACATACAGTTTATATTGAGACCAGAATGCTCAGAATACTCTGCTCAGACCTCAATGTCGATGACTACTCAGAACACCGTGTCTTCTTCTGGCAGTAGGATGATGACAACAAGGTTTTCTTTTTCCTGTTAGCTCATGAGGGAAAAGCAAACATATTTCAAACAAACAAGGAGAAATGGCCAGCAAACGACGACCTGTCCTAAGATTTATGAGGGCTGAAGTAAGCAACACTTTGAAGCAAGGGACAGTGCCATAACAGGTGTTGACCTCAACTGTTTACATGAGAATGATAATACAGGATGATACATTCAAATCAGTGTTGGGCACAAGGGATGCAGCCAGACCATTTGGGCACATAGGCTTTGGTATTTCCATGTCTGAGATTGCAGGAGTGTCGATGAATGAAATCATTGAGAAGATGGATCAGATAGAATCAACTTGGAGATATGATAAATAAATATCACTTCCCTTTTCCATAGAGCTCTCTTACAGAAATTTTCTCATTATATTTATCAAGGGCAGTCTTTCCCAGAAGTTACAACTCAGGGCATGCCACTGTACATCTTGATCATGTTGGTTAGAATATACTATTTAACATACATTCCCAATTCAATATGTTCATCTGAAGACAGAAGAAACAGTGAAGTCTCTTTTCTACTGGCATTGCACTGTCTATCCCACACCTCCCTTCTGCCTCCTCAAACTGCTGAAACCTTGAGATCCTATCCGTGATATCCCTTACCAACTTCCAAGAAGAATCAGACAGACGTGACTTAATTTCTCCAAAGGGGAACAAGTTTAATATATGGGCTTACTTGCAGTCCTTATCTCTGTTAAGTGAGAAAAATGTAAGTACTGAAGATCTTTGAGGCTGGTAGCTGTGTATCAACTCTGAGCTATTATCAGTCCAAAGTAATTAGGGCTCAGCTGATGGATGGACAGGTACTCAGCTCAGTATGTTTACATAAGCTTTGTTTCGATAGGACACCAGGCTCCGTATATGACTACTGTGTTTATTGTAGATGAGCAAATCCCATTGTGGCTTTCATCCAGTGGGATGATAGATGGGGATTCTTCACAGAAAGAGAATGAGAAATAACTGGCAGTACTGACAAAAATGCCAGACTGAACTGAAACAGTGAAAAGGTGGTATTGCAAAATCAATGTAGCTCCAGTACTGGATAATATAGAGGGGTCATCTGTCTTCTTGCTAGCAGACAGTCATCTACATCAGATACAGCTGAATATGTTAAATGGAAGCCTTATCCAAAAAAAAGTATCAAGGATGACACCACTGAAAAAGACTGATGTTACTCCTTCTACCTGGCAGTTAGATTGGGCTGGTTGCTTTCCATCACACAAAAAAACAATGCTGTCTAGAGGTGGGGGTGGGCGAAAGCCTTCTACTGATAGTAAACTAGTTATAGAGTGCTTTAACTGTGAAGGAAATATTCTCCTTCAGCCTTCCTCATTCAAAAGTGCTATTTATTAGAAAGAATAATTGAGCACTTTTTATGTTTGTTCTTTGGGGGTTAGCATGACCTACAAAACTACTGTATATACAAATTCAGGCAGAGGATTCCCTCTGCCAGTATTTAACTTGTGTACTCAAGTGTGTATTTTTCTAATATTCACTGGAATGCTGCAAAGTAGGCATTTTTATTTATTGCACGCATCTGGTTGCTTTAGATAAACTAAGTAAAAAGAGCTGAAATACTGATGATAGTATTTTTCAGCTCAGTCTTTATTTTCCTGTGCTTTGCCATAAGCTTCAATATCAAACTATTTCTTAGCCTGGAAGTTCATATTACAGTATCTTTTTAATAGTTGGACTAATCTCCAGACATTGAAAGGCTCATTACTGCTGTAAGTCTGGATACAGTGACCACTGCTATCAAGTGCAGCTCTGTATCTGAATTCTTATGGTCCCAAGTTTATGACTAAGAAAAGGAGGTAAATCAAATCACTCGAATACTGAGAAACTTTAAAGTCTAGAGGCAGCTTAAATTCATTTTTCACGAAATCCATCACTTACACAAGACTTAATACCTTAAAATTCTAAAACTGATATTGAAGTAGACTTAGAATTACTTTTTTGTTGTTGTTGTTAACACAGATACTAATTTACCAGCTAGGGGTAATATTTCGTGATCTGTAGCTCATGAACAAGGAGAAGCTCTTTGGTGGTGTAATCAGTGACTGCAGCAACCATGAAATGACGGAGCTCAAGATTATGAGGGGATCTCAAGTGACCTGGCATATCCTTAAGGCTGATATTCTCCCCCCATCTTTCCAGCATGAAAATGTTTCAACCTGTTATTGAAAGGAAAAAGTAGATAGATCACAAGTGAGCTTCAGTTTGAATGGGCAGTACTGAGGAGGTGGGAGCAGGGGCAGACTGCAAAGGAGGGATTCAGAATTGTTGCACAGACACACAGTGATTGTGTTAGGAAAGCCAAAGCTCACCTGGAACTGAAAGTGGAAAGGGACATTAAGGACAACAAGGCAAGCTTCTGCCACTGCATGAGCAGTAAAACAATAAACAAGGAAAATGCTGACCTGTTGCTGAGCAGGACAGATTCAGTGACAGTGGACACAGATAAGAAGTCCCCAGGCAGACCAAGTCCTCAGAGCCTTCTTTCCCTGAGTTTTCATCAGGATCTGTCCAGAGGTCTTGATAGACAAGCTGGCCACAAGCTAGCAGTGTGCCCTTGAAGCAGACAGCAAATGCTGTCCTGGGCTGCATTACCAGGAGAATAGCACATCTGCCCAAAAAAAACCTTGAGGAGCCTGATGTGATCTCATGGCTGACCCTGGTTTGAGCAAGGGAGATGACTAGAGACCTCCTGGGATCCTGTCTGACTTGATTTACTCTGTGATGATTCTTTGAAATAGGTTACTTTCTGGATTATTGTCCTTCCTTTGCTTCCCTTCTTCATTCGTAGTCTTGATAGTGGATATTCATTAAGGTTACATGAAACATGTTGTAAGAGAAGAAAAAGATCTTTTGATACCTTGGTTTGGGGGGGCTGTCCAATAGTAAATTGCATTTGAAAACTAAGAAATATTAGTGCAATGTGATATGCTTGGAGTTAGTCTGAATTGTAAGTTTTTGTTCCTAATGGCAGCCTGTTAGCAATACACAATCCTAGCACAATTCAGTGATTTCCTTACTTATTTGGGGAATATATTGTGTTCCACTCTCACTTTTCTCTCCTCCCAGACTTTACTACAAAGGCTTGTGTCACAGCATACATTTCTTGTTGACACAAAATAGCAGGAATCTAATACCATGTACTTGGTAGGCTGTGTATCAGAAGTATTAGATACCAGACACACTGGTGCCAAACTAACTAAAAAAATCATTTATCAGATCACTTTAGGGAGGTTTTCCTGCATTGGCTTTACCACTCTTTGAAGAGTGATGTAATAGGCTCTGGATCACTTCTTGTCAGCAGGGAATACACAATACAATGTCCAGCTTTTGAAATCAAACCTCTGAGGGTCTCTGTGCAGAGAGCTGTAACGTGACTCTAGAGTTCTCAATGTAGACAAGTCCACTTTCATAAAAAGGCAGTTTAGTATGAATGACATATGGAAAGCACTAAATCTTCATGTTCAGCATTCCCCTCGCCGTCATTTATTAACAACCATTTCTCAATTGTGCGTTTTTCAGAAGAGGAAGGACTTAGGCCAGGTCACTTGAATCATTGGAAGGAGACTAAGTAGGCAACTCATGCATACTATATATATTTATACTGTATAAGAGAGTTGTGCTATATCAGGAGAGTGCTCTAAATTGTTGATCTTTATTCAGCGTGGCCTCTATTTTACATGTGAATTACAGTTGTAATGGTGTTGCTCCTAGCCAGCCATGAGTTCTTTGTAACCCCTTCCAAAAACATTCTATGAAAACATCAATATAAGCAAAAGCATGTATGTCTTTTGATGTATTTGGTATGCGTGGGTCTTTAGAAACCCTTGCTTTCACTGACAGCCCATTTAAGTAGTTTTTTTTTTAAAAAAGCCATTATGCTTGCAGGTATCGTGTGCTTTGGCCTTCTCAGGAAAAAGTATACTGAAATGCTAATTTCTTTAGTGGGTTTTGTTTGGTTGATTGTTTCTTTCTGTGGGTTCATGACCAGAGACTTCTGTTCTTGGACTACATCTTTGCCAGAAGATTTAGAGGGTAGAGTTTAAAAGTCTGTATGCTAGAAAGCTTGACAGGTCTTATTTACAAATCTGTAATTTTTCAGTTGTTTGATTCCCACTCCTGAAACTTTTGTTATTTTATGATCTTCCTGAGAAGTTGTTGACAATTGCAATAAGAAATATAATCAGTAAAGACAACAGTACTCAACATTCTCTAAATGTGCCATTAATTTTTACCTTATTGTTCAGGGGTATTACTTTGAAGAAATTCTGTATTTCAGTTCTGTATTTCTGTATTCCTGCTTGCTTGTCCCACAGATGTTGGGTTGATGACCTGAGATGTTTGCAGAAATGTTTGTGTGTCTGTCATGCTGTGGCCCTGTACATAAACACCTTGAACTGGGGTCTGATATGACCTTTTAATGTTCCATGTTTGGTTGCAAGTTCATTATTCCCCTGGATGTGAAGTCCAGGCTCTGTAGGCTCAAGTCTATGGTAGTCAGTTGATTTTTCACGTTTATTTTGTTCAGCTTCTGTGCTTGAAAAACAGAAATGGTAAAAATGCTCTTTCTGGGTAGCTTATATTGATGTAACAAAAATGCCTGTAAACTGGTTCATTTTAAAAAAATCTTTGTTATTTAAAAATAAAATAGTATGAAGTATATATCAAATACATGGGGGTCCTTACGTGTGCAAATTTTTATATTGACTTCAGCATTTTTACAGCACACCGGTACATGTTTTGCAATTAATTTCAAATGGAAAAAGGATGAAAAGGCAATTTTTTCCTCTTTGTCAGCTAATTTGTTTTCTCCAGCATTGTTGAAACCAGTGTAGCATATGTGTCATGTTGTCTGCTGGATTTATAAAGCAGGATGTAATTAATTAAGATGAATATCTCCAGAGCTAGTTTCTAGATCAGGTGAAACCTCTGGCCTTGTCCTCTGCTTTGAATGTGTGTCTGTGCTTTTGGTGGGTGGAACAGAGAGATCTACAGAAGATTTAGTGGCTTTCATTTTGTTCGGAGCATCTAGTCTGTTGCTTGGGGAGGGCAAAGTGCAGGAGGAAAAAGGAATGTGGCTGGATGAGCTGTCTGGTTTTGCTTGCCTTTGCCACTCTAGTCTTGGTAACTTCATGATGAGGAAGTATGGCCTGAGCTCCTCTACAGAGAAGAGAAGAGGGTAAATCAATATGATATAAGGAGCTGGAAAGCAAGATGGGGAACAAAGGACTTCCTGCTGAAGCTCTTGATGCTTCCATGACCTAATGCTTTTCCTCTGTCTCCTAGATAGAGGTAGAAGGGTAAATGCTTCCTGACTAGAAACAGAGCTGGGATTAGTTAGGCTTTTGAAGTTCAACAGCAGGGAAGTCTTTAGGGCTTTTGAACAGGTGTCTCTTGGAGAACTGATCACTCAAGTAGTCCCATTGCATGAGAAAATTGATTCATGTTGGTGAACTAGTTAGTATGCAGTGTCTTTTCTTAATTTGCTTGTTGGCATCTGGGAAGGAGCAACCAATACACTGAAAATTGCCCCCAAATATATTTTTTTTATCGCCACATAACTTTAGATGACTTTTAGTCCAGAGTTCTTATGATAAGGGAAGACAACTGTGTCCCAAGTCTCTGCAGAGTACTGTCTCTTTCCTTCTCTGACTTCTTTAAGTGTTTCCCATGATATTGGAACTGAAGGGCAGGGAAGTGGCAGAGTTAGCCTTCAGTCTGTTTGCTCTTATTTTGTGTTCAAGAGTATCTCAGTTTTTAAATAAAAGGTTTCATTTTAATGACCACAAAAAATTCACTAAAACAGTTGTATATACAACAAAAAATAAAATCCTGTGCAAACCCACTGTATCCGAGTGTGTCAGCCTTTGTGATTATCTTCTGTGCTGTAATCAAGAGATTTGTCCTAAGCATAGGAGAAAGAGCCAAATCCTCTCTGTGCATCTAACCCTTCTTGAAGAAACTGCTTTTCTGCTGCACCTCAGCTACTGAATTCAGAGTCTGAATATGGCACTGGAAGACATCTAGGGTAAAGTCACAGTCTGTTGTCATGTATCTTAAAAAGACAGCTTTCATACTGACTGAAGAAGGGATGTAAAACATTGGTTGTAACAAGGATTTTCTCATCTTACAATTCTCACAAAATAACTGCAAAGAAAATAAAACTCTGGAGAGAGTACATGTCCAGAGAACTTTATTACAATATGTTGATATAATTTGCACCAACTCTGCTCTTTTTCAACCTTGATTCTTGAGTGGCAGTACAGATTATGCTTAAATAATCCCATTCAATTCTTAATTCTTTTACTGTAGGAAAAAAATTCAGACATAGGTATGGGTGTGTGAAGTCCATTTTCATCTCATCTACCATCAGGTTAAACAGAGGTAACAACACATGTTACCACATAAGTTGTGCACGTTTGTATGATCTCACGAAGAAAAAGAATTGGCAGTGTTTTTTCTTTTATGTCAAGGGCCACATACTGGTTAATAAAGTTTGTAGTTACTGATAACAGTGACAACAGTCAGTTGGTTTGTGCAGATATGTGAGAAAATTAAATCCCTGTAAATGTCCTCCAGGTCAATAGATATCAGCTGATTTCCCTGTTCAGTAGAGCAGATAGATATCCATCCAAATATCTAATATCGATATTCTGAGGAGGCAGAAGAGCTGGATAGTAAATAAAGCAGCTCCTTCCCCTTTGTCCCCAAAGGGTAGAGAATGCTGATTCGAGTAATACTGATTCACTGGCAAAACAAACGTGGTCAAGTGTGTTAACACAAGTCTGCAAAGAAGGACTTGTTACAATCGGACATCAGTCAGAGATGATAGTGTGTTTAAGCTTTGAAAATAGTAGTTTCTTGACTGTGTCTCAAAGTAAATTCCCTCAGCTCTTCACTGCTGTGGGAGATAGTATTCAGTCAGAATCAGTTAGGATGAGCTGTTCTTGAAGAAATGCTAGGAAATTCTAAAAATGCATGTCAGAAGGAGAGCTCAGATCATCCCGAGATGATCATGACAAAATCACAAAGAGCCAACAGCTCTGTAAAAGATGAGTAGCAGCTTACTATGCTTGAGGGAGGGCATGAGGAGGATGACTATGGTGCTTGGGATGGTAGATAGAAATAGCTAAATATTAAACTACATTGTTGAAATTGCTAGTCTTACCAAGTTTTGTTTGAAAACAACTGAGAAAAAATTGTGACTCTTCCTTTGAAACATAAACTGTCTCTGTCCTTTCTGTGAATTATAGGTAAAAATTTTCCTTTTTTTTCCTGTGTTGGAGAACACAGAATAGGAAAAAGGACTTGTTCTGTTAATCCTAGCTGTCTCACAGGAACAGACTTTTCTTTGAAAAGTCAGCTGTTCACAGGTTCTAAATTTTTGCAGTCTTAAAACTATAAATAGATTTTTTTTTTCTCCTATACATTTATTTACTTATTGTAAGGGCCAAATCTGCAGTGTCACAAAAGTTCAATAGAAAATTTCTTTGGTTGTTAATAACAAGAAATTGTGTTACTAATTCTAATTATTATTAGTTGAAGCTATTAAATTAATTTGAAATAGGAACATAAACCATTGCATGCCTTTTTTGTCTTGGTTACTTGTGGTAATGGTGATATCTTTCAAAAATTATGTAGGTTTTAACTGAGATATCTAGAGAATCTTTATATGTAGTTTGTTCAGTATCAATGTCTTTATGAAGTAAGTTTTATACGTTGTTGTCATTGTTATATCTTCTAAACACTTTGAATGTTTTAATACCACAGACTAGATTAAATACCTGTGGAGTGTTCTCTTCTGTATTCAATGTCTATGAAATATCTTCTGGTCTTTGGAAAAAGAAATCCATCACTTACATTATTGTGAATAGTAATACTCTCAACACTGATTTTGCAAATTTTTCTTTTTTTTTTCTAGTTGTGTAAATTTAAGGATATTGGTAATGCTTGCAGCAAGTTAATGTCAGCATTTTCACTAGAAAACTTTTACTTTTTGTCTGCAAAAATTCTAAAATACTGAAACTGCTTATTCATCATTTCAACTTCCAAACCAGGGACAACAAAATCATCATTAGTATTTGTACTGGCCTGACAGAAGTGAGGATGCCTTTTTTGCAAGTGTATGAACCAAATTTTGATAAATATGTGAGGAGTCTTTGAGACTCCATAATATTGTGTTGTTATTTTGTGTATTTGGGCTTCCTCAGATACCCAAAGTCACTCAGCTGAGGGAGGAGGTGAACTGCATGAGCAGACTTGCAGCAGTGACAAGTCTGGATTCACTGTGTGGCCCTGCTCTGTAGGGAGGACCATTGCTGGCTTCGAGTGTGTAAATGTTACCATCCAAGGGCAGAGCTGAGAACAGTTGCCAGCTTATGCACAGTATATTTGACTGTCAGCTTCTCTTGGTAACTTCTTTAAAATGGCTATTGTCTATTTGCGATTTTTGTTTGTTGGTTTGTTCTTGTTTTTTTTACAAAAAGTTGTGTCGGGGAGCTTTAGGTTGGATATTAGAAATAGGTTCTTCACCCAGAGGGTGGTTGGGCACTGGAACAGGGTTCCCAGGGAAGTGTTCACAGCCCCAAGCCTGACAGTTCAAGAAGCATTTGGACAATGCTCTCAGGCACATGGAGTGACTCTTGGGGAGGTTCCTGTGCAGGACTAAGTGTTGCACTTGACGATCCTTGTCGGTCCCTTTCAACTCAGCATGTTCTGTGTTTCTGTGATTCAGTGAAATATTTTGAGTACCACAGTCACAGGAGTTTATCTGACCTCTTGAGCAGGTGTACATCTCAGCCAGCTGTCTGTTCACAGTGTCTTTTCACAGTAAAGAGGGTGTGACTCACTATGAGGAAGACTATTCTTTGTTAGTTCCCTAGAAATGTCTTTTCCTCTTATCTGAGCATAGAGGTGATGCCGAAGTGGTATAAAACCCCATATTGAAGGTAATTACAGCTAGGTAATATTAGCTCTACCTGAGTTTACTGCTCTATTAATTTTTCTCAGAGTAAGAAAATGGCTGTAGATGGTTCTGTTGGGGGTTAAAAAATACAGTGCAAATCAGCATACAAAAATAAATCAGTGAAATTTTTGAAATGCATACTTAGCCCTGATAATACTTATGTTTTAAAGTGAGAAAAATGGGAGCTGCTGAAGAGCTGAAATGGACATTTTAATAGCATGAATAGATAAGTGGTAGTATGTTCAACTGCATTTTTGTTGTAGGTTTTCTGTATACTTCAGATGCTGGTAGAAACAACTTCTTTGTACAGCTCGAGGACTGTTCATGAATCAAAAGTAATTTGTATGCTAAAAAACAAAGAGGGGGTTGACATTGCTAAAACATGGGTAACAACATTCATGAAACCGAACTTAATAAACCACATTTTGGAGAGATATACAAAAGATGCTGGTCTTGATAACTTTCTAAGAAAACTTTACACAGAATTTTATAATGGCTAATAGTATGCAAAAGTCTCTTTGCAGATTAGGAAGCTTAAGATCCTCAAAGTATTTAGTGATTTAATAGAGTCAGAAGAAATTAGGATTCTTGATTTTTTTAATGTTCTTTGAAATTTGTTTTTATAGCATGAAATAGTTTTCGTGGGACATGTTAGTTTTGCCAGTATTTGGACTCGAAGCACTTTTGATTCAGTTAAAAATCGATCAGTTTAATTTTTTTGCCATCTAACCTCTTGTTATTCAGTTTGCTTCTACTTCCTCACCTTTTTTACTGGTCTTTTTCCTCTTGATGCTATGCTTGTATCTGCTTCTCTCAGTGATATTTATGAGAGGAACGGCACATTTCAGATTGCTCTAGAATGATGTTACTTAAATAGTAAATCAGCATTTTTTTTCCTCATACTTATGTTGGCAATGTGTTTCGTTTGGTTTGTTGCAGATCATGTTACACGAAATGTTACTTCTTAGCACTTCTTCATACACAATGGTATAGATAATTTCTTGTTTGCGTATGTGATAGAAAATTATTTCTTTTATGGGCAGCTCTTAAGTTCTTGACTTCATCTTTTGCCTGCAGAGTCTATTTCTTTTGCTTCCCTTATATCAAGTTCAGAATAGTTAATCACAGCTTCAGGAGATGAAGTGTCCTCTTAGCAGCTGCTCATGTGTCTTGGAGACCAGTGGTCCGGGCATATCTTACAATACTGGCGTGATTCTTCCTAACAAGTAGATGGTGATACTGGTTTACTGGTTTCCCACTAAAAGTCTTTGATAAAATCCATAGAGCTGGCTACTGAAAGGGCAAATAGCACCTATTTTAGCAATCAGGTGCAGAGTTTGGAGGATGGGGGGAAGCTTTCTTTCACAACTTGAAATCGCATTTCTTTTGCTGTTCTTTTTCTTAAAATACTCCTTTTAACAAAACTGACATTCAGAGGATCTTTCTTCCTGTGGTTTTAATCTGACATTGAGTTTCTTAATGGAACCACCCTTTGAGCCTTCCAATTTTGATTGGTTGTAATTCTTCTCTTTCCAAATGCCTCTCCTGTAGCTATCTGTTCTGCACAGAGAGTTAGTGTTTCAGATCTTTCCTTACTCTTCAGGAGGCAAATTTTTCTTCTTCTCCCAGCTGTTATTTTTCCAGTGTCCAGGATTCAGTTGAAAACTTAATTTGCCCTTCAGTTAATCAAGGCTCTGTCCTGCTTTCTTCCTCATCAATATCCGGCACATTTTAGCTGAGTAGGAAATTGTTAAAACAGATTAACCTTAACTGTAGATTAAGGACCTAAAATGTTTGCTGTGGTCCTCGAGGGGGAGCCTTACAAGTTTAAAAGAACAGCCTGTCCTATTCATTTAATGGCCAGATGCTTCTTGAACAAACTTTGGGATTGACAAAGCCTTAATTAAATCGCTTAAATTCTCAGGTGTGGATCTGATCCAGCACTCATTGAAGTTGATTGATATCGGCAAGCTTTAGACAGACCCAAGTCTAACACAAATGAAGTATGCTACACTGTCTCAACTGTCACACAATAATTATAAAACAACTCAGCAGCTTCTTTCTGTCTCTACCTGGAAAACAATGGAGTGGCTTGGGTTTTACACCAAATGGCAGCTGGAACACAGGGTCTCTTGGATGCTTTGCTATAGTCTCTGGAGCTGCATTTTTGTTGTTTGTAATCTCCATGTTACTATAAAACTCTAGAGAAAGAGGATATTGGGTGATTTTGAACCAACTTTTTAACCTTGCATTTGCTTTCTGTCTCGAAATTGTATTAGAAGTTGTCATTCCTTAAGGGAAAAGACTTAATACATGAAAATCAGTCAAAATGAAAGGTCTCCATTAAAGTCAACACCTGTCTGGTATTTAAGTGTTCTTACACTTGTTACCTAATTTGAAAAGTAGGATTAGATAAAAATGTAGTATTTCACTGTAAATAATTAAAAATTGGCTTGAAAGGACCATGCATAACCTGATCTGGGCTCTCCTTTGAACAGAAGGTTGCTCTGGATGATCTCCAAACCCCCTTCAACCCAGACTTTTCTATGAGCCTGTGTTTCTGCAGTGTCTTCATGTCCACGGTGGGTATGTATCTACCTAGAGCTGGCTAATCCAACTCTCTGCTCGTGCTGCTTTGTATTCCCACCTCCTCCAAAAACCCCATATAAAAATAATTTATAAGTGATGCACACCGGAAGAACTGGGAGTGCTGCTTCTGTACTTGGTAAGAGCAAGCTTTTTGGAGCACATTCCTGTTAACATTTTAGACCTGCAAGCAACAAGTAGGAAAATAAAGGGACACTGGAAACATTAATGGAAGTCTTGGAGACATGGCAGCATATGCAGCTAAGTGGAGTAAAGAAATAACTTATTACTTTCTTCCTTTTAAAAATTGTTTGATAAGCCTTAAACTATTAGACTGTTTAATGTGACGTGGAGGACTTCAGGTGTGTTTGACAGCAAAAAAATATGTATTTATACTGCTTGCTTTTGTAACACTCAGTTTTTAGAGTGCAGTGAGATTTTGTAGGGAGACTGACTTTAGTGAAAAAGCACATGGGTTGGGTCTATAATGAGGCCCCTGTGTGGTTTTTTCCCCCGTAATCTCCTGTCGTGTGTTCCTTCCTTATGGAGATGAGTCCAATTCAGGTTAGCTTTTAGCTGGGGAAATGTGGGCTGAGTTACATCCTGAACTCTTAGTTTATGTACACAAAGAGGGAACACTTGGTGCTCTAAGATTTTCAGCAAATGGGCTGGAAAGAAGAGAAGAGGGAGAGAAGTGTGAGGATTGTAGCTATCAACAACTTGTCTTGTGGATCCTGCAGTGGTTGGGGAGTTGCCTGATGACACCTTGCGAAAGCTGGGATAATACTCTTCATTTACAGCACACGTCTGTTTGACATAGACTAAAGGGCCTGTACTCTTTAGCTGGTTTTCTAAGATAAGTGGCCTAAATTCCTGGAGCAAGCTGAATGTAGTTTAACAGCAAAGGTTAAACTGCATTTTAAATAAAATTTAAACAAATCCTTGTTCAAAAGTTTTGATTCAAAAAATTAAGTTCCTAAATGTGTAATAGGATTTTGTTTCCTTTTCTCCTAGGATATCTTCAGAGATATCTTCAGATAGTAATAAAAAAATGTTTATTTGTTTTATTTGACAACTTGCAGCAATGAATTTACAGAATTGGGATGGATTTGGGATGTTGGTTGGGGTTTTTTTCTATCTCCAAATATGTTAATCAAAAGCCTAATATAATTAATGGAGGATTCTATAGTTTTGCACCAGATCTCAGAATTTCACTTATCTATGATAACAGAATTTTAGGGGAATCTTATGTTGTGTAGAGACAAAATAATCTTAAGTAGTGGTGCAATTTGGTGTGCTTAACCTTGGGATGCTGAGCTGGATATCTTCTCAGAGTATGACTGAGGGGCAATTCAGATTTCTCCATTATATTTCACTTTGATCACCCAAAAAGCAATACTGAATCTCTGAATTTATGTTAATGCCTGTGCTGCCTTATTCATAGACACACATATCTCTGACTGAATTAATGTTTTTGAGAAGGAGTCTGATTTATAAATGTTCTTTATTTTAAAGTAAAATATCTATGTCTTATTAAGGCTTTTTGTTCCATAGTAGCTGCTACTTTAACTAATTCTTCCCTATAAAAAGTCAGAAAATTATTGTCCAGGAACAGCTTTACTAGCTGTACACTTTTCAGGTTGAAATCATGAGGTTATATGGTAAGTGTTCAGACCTGTAGAGCAAAACAGACTATCACTTGCTTATGGCTGATCATCCTGCACCAAAGGATGCAGACTGTGCATCCTTCCTAATGCTCCATTTTTCAGCAGCCCTTGGTGGTAGCATCCCCAGGGGTTTGCTAACAGAAGAATTTACAGGGAGATGTCATTTGTGTAAGCCAGACCTAGAAAAGCATGAAAGAGCTATTGCTCTTAGCGTCTGTTTTGTCTGAACTCCTCCAGAGCTGCCCTTTGTGCTCTTGCAGAGCTTGTGGCTGTGAGCCCAGGACTTAACAGGTTTTAGGATCTCGTGGATCTGTGAAATGTGCTGTCCCTAGGAAGAAAGCTGTCCTTGCCTCTTACCCCTTCTCGTTTCCCTCAAGCTGCCTTTTCACCACTTAAACCGACCAAGGTGCCACAGCAATGACGTATTTGGAATTTAACTCCTAGGTTAGTCTTGTTTGAGAAGGTGAGATCAGTCTCTGGCCCCTTGTAATAGGTGAGTCTGCCCCTTCCCGCACTTTCATGCCTGGATTTGAGGGAGACCATCTTAAAGAGTGAGGTTTCCAGGTTTCTATCTGCAGGTGAGACTGCTTATGACAGCAGGTGTGACCTGTTCCGCAGTGGTGTGCACACCATGTAGGGTCTCCTGGCAAACCCAAGAGCCCAGAAGCAGTAGTGCATGGCATGCCATTCCCAGCTCCGTGGTGCAGCTTCTCCCTTCCAAAGCATACTGTCTGCTCACTGGATCCTACTTCCTGTGGCTACTTCAAGGACAGGGAAACTGCGGGGAGGTGGGAAGAAGAGATGGAAGAAATGTTTTACCTTTCATTTTTTCTTTCTGCCTTGCTTGTTTTGCAAGGCATTCACGGCAGTCTGCCTCCAGAGATGTGTAACGACTGGTACAGTGGAGGCTGAGTCTTCAGATTGCTTCATGCCACTATAATAGAAGCCCTAACAGTGCCAAAATTTGAAATGCAGAGAGAAATTTTGGTATCTGAGCAGTATGGAAGATTGCAAATCCATAATAACAAAAAATATGCTGACGTCTCTAAAATCAAGTAGATTATATGTATATTTTAATACTTACTCTGCTGACTGCTTTTTGCTGTTACATAATTTTTGAACAGAAAATATAAAAGAAAGTGAAAAGGAGTAATTCTGGTATTTGCACACAGTGATTTTAAGTATAGTGGAATAGCAATAAGCTGTTAGAAGAACCGATCACTGTGTTGTAGTGGAAAAGTTATAAAATCTTGCTTTCTGTAGTTTTCAGACAGGCAGCCGAGTCAAATTAAATTGTGTTTAGAACCTGAGGTTAATACCTAGGAGACCTGGAATTGCATTTGTAATATAATGTATTATGGGTTTAATTTTCTAAGTAGCCTTGCCTCCAAGTGACACTTAAAAGCAGCAGTTTAAAGCTGTTGCTTCCCACATTATGTTTCATGAAGAATGAGCTGAAAGCAAAAGCTGTTTTGTTTTTCCAAAACAGAAAATGGGGGATTGTTTTCACAGCTGGGTGCCAAATTATAACAATTTTTTTTTATTCATTGCGATTAAACTTGGAGGTTAGAATCTCAGAAGCAGTTTGTGAGTTCATATTTCAACTTATAGTACATACAGAATGACTTAAAGAATCACTCGAAAAATTATTATTGTGTTTGTTCAGTTTATTTATTCCCCAGATATGTAATGCTGATATGTCATAAAACCCCAGAAAAATCTCATAGAGTTGTCACTATCAGACCTGTTTCAGATTTCTCTGTGGAAATTGGTGAATTTTTATACTAACTGTGCATTGATGGGGATTATTTTGTGATGTATAGAAGCTGGAATAAACAGCATGTTCTGGTTACTCCAGAGGCAACTACTCCTGTATGTACCCCTAGAGTGGAAATACAGATCAGCCAAAGGAAGCATGTGTGTTGTAATCCAATAACAAAGCGTTCGGTGAAACTTGATGTGCCTCGGTGGACCTGGGTTTCTGATATTGCTTCCTGTGTTGTTCTGTCTTAAACCCGATTGTGTTGGCCTGTTTTGGCAGAAGGCAACAAAATCTTGTAGATCTCTTTGAGTTTGTTGTGAAACAAGGAATTCATTAGTCTGAAAGGTACTGAACAGTGAGAGTCCCGTGAGTTGCTTGGTGAAGACTGAAGGCAGGAGAAAGCTTTGGGCAAAATTGTAGGGTTTTTGTCAAGGTTTCTTTTGTTCCCCAAGGATGTGGATGTTTGCAAGTTGTTTATTGTGTTAAGTGTAGGTAGGCATTATGTTTGAAACCTAGCCTGTTTTAGAGTTCATTTTGACTTTCAAGGATGCTACAGAACAGGTTCGACTTTCTTCATGATCTGTAGGTAAAGCCAACACTAATTAATCAATAAATATATCTACATGCACTGAATACGTCTGAGGAAAGTGTTGGATGAGAGAACAGCTGTCCAACTTTCATCTTCCTACTTGGGTACCTGGGATAGATATGAATATACTTAAATGAAAAAAAAAACGAAAACCTAGACTTAGGAAGGCAGAGTTATCTTTATGAATGTGAGCCCTATTTTAAAAATAAGAGTTGGGTTTGTGTCTTGGCTCACTTAAATTTCTTATTGTAAAAGACTTAGCATTTTTGGTTGGGTTTTTTTGTGGGTTTTTTTTGTGGGGGTTTTTTGGGGTTTTTTTTGGGGGGGGGGTTGTAATTTTCTTTACATGGCTTAGTAATCTTTTAACTCCATGTGTTGTGTTGTATGGGTAACTGAAACCCCTGTAGGTAGGAAGATCTCTAAGCATAGTAGGCAAACTATAAAGGAAGATCTTGTGTCTCAACCATTGAGATAGACTTACACGAGCTGAGAGGGCTTTATAAAGAGCTGTTCTGCTCACTGGAAACTTTTCCAGATGACATGTACAGGATCTGAAGTGTGTGCAGTCAAAAGCAGACAGACTTAAAAGACAGAGGTGTCTAAATCAGGTAGATGCACTGAGCTGTAGCAAACTCTGGATAGATAGCGATTGAAAAGTTACTTTCTTGAATGTAGCAAAGAGGTTCCCTGTTGAGGAGCTTCACAATTTTCCTAACCCTATTAAAACATTACTTCTCACACAAGAGTCTTTTTTTTTTTATTTCTCCTCCATTTTTGTGGCGCATAGCGTCACCATTCTACTACTACTGCTAAGCTTTTCATTTTGGGAATGTGGTTTTTTTCTGCATGGTAACTTTATAGATGGTTTGTTACAAGTTGGTTTTATAGTGCCCTTCATACTGAAACTCTAATGATTTAGAAAATACAGTAATTGTTTTGCATTGATGAAATACAAGTATTTGCCTTTTTGCCAAAACAGTTTCTCATCATTTATCAAGTATGTAACTTCAGTGTTTAACCTAGCAGAGTTTAAAATTATATAGTTCATGAATAATTGAACTGCGTACCAGTAGTCAAGTGTTAGATCATTTTACTGTACTAACAGAAAAGTGATTTTTTTATAGCATATAATATTTAATCACAAAATATTAGAGTTAAGCAATTTGCCTAAAGTGCTTCATGCACAATGTTTTATTTTTTGGTAGCAGAACAAGAATGTGTGTCCTTGTTCTTTATTCATAGCTTTAGCCAAAAGACCTTACTTTCTGTAATATTCATAGATTGGTTGTGGCTTTTTATTGATACTCTGCTTGTTACTCTACATATAGGACATATAATTTTCCTAGCAGTAAGTAATTCAAATTAAGGTATTCAGTTTGCACCAAGTCGGTCACCCTGCTTTACATGTAAACTGACTGGTGTGTTTAAGAGAATAAATTTAGAAGCAGCATAAAAGATAATGCTGCAGTTCGTTGACTGGCTTGAGCAGGGAGGGAAGGGAAGGACATAGAGATTTGAAATAATTAGCTTTTTATGTTTTGTTCTGGTGGCCATAACAAAATTTTCCATGATGATTTTAAAAATATACATGCTGACATAAAAAATGTAGAGCCAGATCTTAGTTGCTCCAGTGTGGGTCTGGAATGACTCTTAAATTTCAGTGGTTTATGCAACTGCAACCGAAATCAGAACCCAAGTCACAGCTATTGTGTTTCATCTTCTCTTCATGCATTTAAAGGGAACTTGAAGGCTGAAATCTCAAGAAATTGTAATGATTTCACTAACTTGGGTTGGTTTTTGGTGGTTTTTATTTGGAGTGTCAGTAATATATGAATATGAGATAGAAATGAGAATTTTGTGATATCTGTCCTTATTTATAGTGTGAATGTACATATACATAAACAGGTGTGTAGGTACATATATACTCTACACTTAACCCACTTTCTCTTTCCAGAAACCCCAAATATAGAATCTCTATCTAATTCTTAATATTTTGAAAAGTCCCATCTTCATCCCCTGATTTGAGTATTTCATACTGTTTTATTCCTCCTTCCAGGAATATGTAACTGAAATAATTATGCAGAGACTAAATCCTAATAGATGAAAGATTTGACATCTTTATAGGCTTTTGCTTAGATACAGATAGGGTTCTGCAGAATTGTGTAAAGTTCTTAGTAAATCAGAATTTCCACTTGCCAGACTGCTCACCTTGGAACAGCTGAATTGGATCCCTTCTCTTGTTTTAGACTGGTGACAGGGAGAGGAAAATTCATAACCTGGTGACAAATGTGGTATTTCAAAAGTAGCAAAAGCAAGTTACAGAATACACCTAAATCCTGTTACGTTTCCCACACATAAGTACTGAGATATGCCAAAATTTAAATTTTTTTCTTTTTATTTTCACAGGGAAGTAAGCATATAAAATTTGAAATTTTGTAGCCACGAAGAAAGAGTATGTTTAATGACATGTATTTAAATACTTCAAAACCTAGAAATATATCATAGATATCTGTGAAATGTAACTTGTCTTAAAACCAGATATGTTGGTTCCATCTCATACCAGATAGAAACTTCAAAGTTATCCCTCCAAAAAACTGATAACTAGAATGTTGATGTCTGAAGAAGACTGCACATGTATTTCTTTTAAAAGTGAATATGTAAATCTTATAACTAAAAATATTTTTATTTAGCTATGAACTATCAAAGTAAAGTATTTGGCCTAAAATATGTAGTGTAATGCTAATAAGCTCTAGTTGAATTTTCTTTTGGGTTTCTTTTTGTCTTCTGGCTAGGAACAGTGAGTGTTTTAACATTATTTCACATTTATACAGCCTTTCCTCAAGGAAATTTTTCTTTTTTTTTTTAAATCAGCAAAACAAGTTATTAATGAATATAATGTTATCCAGTTGTTTAAAAGCAACTGCCGTCATGGAAGAATGTAAATTCTGTTTAAGATGGTGTATCCTGTGTAAACAATGAAGTAAGAAATGCAGCATTCTGTGTTTGGTGAAAGACAAACCAGAAGTTTAGGTGATGAGCTGTAGTTCTGAGGAGAGAATTAGTCAAAAGGCTCTTTTTTACTTAGTGTAAAATACTAATGCATAGATGTGTAGACATTTAAAAAAACCCCAGCAATTCACATAGGATCTAAAAGCCATAGGACTGAAGATGCCTGCTTAAATGTGTTCTTCACAAAAATTACAATGTGAAATTAGGTAGAAAAGAAAATTGTATGAGTGTTGTCCTGAACATATGGCTTCTTTGAATACAACAGAGCCAAAAGGCTGCTTGTTAATATATGGATTCACTTCTCTCCAGTGGCTGTTTCCACAAGACAAGAGTAGGATTGTTTCTTTGATAAATGAATTCAAGAAGTACAGAAGAGGCAGGAAAGCAGATGTGTCAGCACATAGCAAGTGTCCTTCTGAAAACAGCTAGGTCCAAGGTTTAACCTGTCGTTAGATTTTATGCTTTGAATTAATCTGCACAGTGAAATCTGATGAAAAGTACAGAGTAAGGTGTTTTTTAGTAATTATTCCTAAGCATGTGTTTCTGTTATGATAAGTGACTGCGCATAGCAGTTTTGGCGGTGCTGGAAAACAGGGAGTTTTGTCCTTGATTTGCACTGATTACAGCAGCTGGCATAGGTGTATTGAGCTAGGTATGCCCAAACCAGCTGGGATAGCTATTATTTTACTAAGTAGATGCTCTTTATCTCTTGAGGGTTTATTGGTTACAAAAAGTCTTGATGTTTTTACTCTTTAGTAGATAGATTTAGCAAGCTTAATGATTTTCAAAAAATAAACACGTGAATTAAGAGATGCATTCATTGTCTATAAGACTGCAGCTTTCCTACTGTTAGAAGAGCTTGTAAAGGCTGAGGTTCATAAGTGGTGTAGGTGTGCATTCTGATATTTTTGTTGTTGTTGTTTGTATGACAAATCTGTGTTTAAGGTGAGATGATAGAGTACCTCAAGAGGTGTCTTCAGTGCCCTGAGAAATAGCTTTTGAACCAGTTTCATTGTCTAGCTCTAATAGTGTGATTTATGGAAGCTCGCTAAAGATAGATGACGTGGTTTCTTTTCAGAACTTTGAATGCATTGAGTATTTACTTTCACTTGAAATCTGTAATTTTAGAAGATGCAGGTGTGAAGACTTGAGAGGAGAAAGTTAAGTGCTGATATGGAGAGAGCTTTTTCTGTCCGCTCTCTCCCTCCCCTCTGCTGGAAGGGGAGGCCAAGGTTGAATGATCCACCCCAAATTGCATGAAGTTGGTTTATAACTTTGGAGGGTGATATAAACAAATACAGCTTTCAAAGACATGTCTGGTCCATGGTGTAAACTGCACTATCTAATCCTACTGGGATGCAAGGGAGAGGAGACAGTGTGCAAAAGATGTTTAGAGACTAATATCACTGTTGTTATTTAATACAGCTTATTTTATCTCCTGGTGCCACCACTTTCACTCTTAACTGGCATCACACCCATGATTTTGGAGAGTGTTTCTTTTGCCATAGTTAAGTGCTGTTGTTTTGTGAAAGGTGAAACTATTTAAGATGTTGCAAAGCTGCTCTGTTGCATGTCTTTGTAGTCTTCAACCCTCCAAGGCTGTAGTACCCAGCAAATCAACCCACAGATGTGTTCTTCTATTAACCTCTTGGAGCTGTAAGTAGATAACTTCAATTACCAAGAGTCCTGTTAGTGCATAGATTATGTAGCTTGGACTTTAGAATATTATCTCCCAAGCAAATGTACAAAACTAAATAGCTGAAGCTCCTAATCATAAAGTGGGATAAATTCTGCATTGCTGTTTAAACTGTACTTTAATTTATCTGGCGTGTATGCCAAAGGCCAACAGTCTGGAGTTTTTGTTAAGTCTTTATCATTTACCAGTGGTAGCTTGTTTTGTTTTTTTTTTTTTTCCTTCTGAATGTTCTTTCTTGATTGACCATCTGTATCACTTGTGTGCTTTCAAGCAGTGCTTAAGTCGTCCTTCTTTTCTTTGCCATGTCAAAGAAAAAAAAATAAAAGCAGAATCACTGCATCTGTCTTGGTTAGCAGGTTGACACTTTGTAAGGAGAAGTACCTTAACATTTCACATTCAATGTAAATCTTTTCTTATTCAAAAACACTGTCAGTAAAAGTGGAAAAAACATCCTCAGAGAGTGCTGCGGTAGAATATGAGCGAATCAAACATACTTAATCTTTTACGGGGATTGTAAGTTTTGTTTAGGTCTGCTTTGGCTCAGGGTGGTTCAGGATGGGCTCCATCCCCATATTTCTGTCAAAGCTTTTCGGAGCTAAGTGGAGAAGGGAAAGGAGCTTAAGACATTGACATGGAAATAAGCGGCTCTGAGTCCGCAGCTTTGAATGCCTGCTGAGGGCAGGACTGATGAATAAAGCGTCACCATTTTTTTCATTGCTCATTTTTAGCAGAGCCTTAGCACTCTGGTGAAGATTTAAATACTAGCTCATAAAGATTAAGAGTTGATATTTTTCATCAGGAACTTTTCCCTAACAAAAAGTCAGAGTTGTACCTGCAATTAAAATGAGGTACTACTCAGCTACAAGCTTCATGCCCTTTGTCTTTTATTTAGCTCATATAACTTTTCATTTGGTTTGCTGAGTTTTATATGGAGAGATATGTCTTGGTGTACCTTGGTACAAAATGAGTATTTTCTGACAGCTTTTCTCTCAGGCAAGGCTCTAAATAAAGGAAAAAAAGGGAAACAATATTGACTGAAACGCTAATGCTGTACACTGGTAATGCTTGGGCATACTAGAAATAATGTGTCTCTCAGCCCATTCTCCTGAAACGTCCCTTGATTCATTTTAATGTCTCTCTTCATTCTTATTAATACATTTTATTGTTCACTACAGTGCTGCCACATTGCGTTACCAGTACCTACACATGAAGTCGTTCTGCTCTTCTGTCACCTTGGGGCCACTTCTGCGTCCTTTCCAGCACGAGGACTTGTCCCTACGTGTCCTTTTCCTTTTTTGCTAGCACTTGCTCCAGAATTTTTTTCCCCACAATATATTACAAAACTTTTTTTTTGGGGGGGCGGGTAGCATCTACTCTCATATTCAAAATACTTTGAATAGTTCAGCGTTGTGATCCCAGCACCATTTTCCTCATATATTCTTTTATCAAGTGACTTGCAGTAGTATCTTGACAGATTTTAATTTTTTTTTAAGAGAATGATGTGTAATATCAGGTTTTATACTATCAGTAGGTGTCCCTAAATAACATAATGTGTTACCTTTCAGTGGGCTTTAATGTTCTTTCAGAGAAATAAAGTCTGTGGTGTTGCAAGTTTGAGGTGTTTTACCTGAACATTTTCAGAAGATTTCAAAATCTTTACATATATCAGGGCCTAAAATTATTACAATCTCTAAAATAGTTTACAATGTGTTTCATGTATGAGCTTTAGAATCTGAATGAATTTTAAAAGCTATGCTTTTTAACTGTTAAAAAATTAGTTCAAGCTTTGTAGTCACAAGTCATTAATGTTGAGTGAGAATAAAGATTTTAAGCCATTTTAACATAAAGTGTGTTCTTTTTACAATTCCCCCCATTATCTTAACAAAATGAATGAGCTTTCATTAGGAAAAAGTAAAAAGTACAAGATTAAAGTTGATGAGCTAACTCAAGGTGTCCTGCTTGGTTGATTTAAATCCATGATTAAAATCAGTGATTTGATTTAAATCAATCCACTGTTCTTTCAGCCAGTCTGAAAGGAACTGTTCTTCATTTCCTGCCTAATTAGAATTGCTTCTGTAAGATTAGTTAGGACTGTGCTTTGATACACCAATTCTTCTGCACTCTCTGGATTCCCTGAATGTTGGTTTTGGGGTCAAAGACCTTTTTTCCTCTTGTTTTTCTGCTTTTCAAACAAAGGTTTTAATGAAATGATACTACTGCTAGAACAGTATAACACTGTCCCTTAATGGCTGGAGATAAAAAGCAGGTCTACAACCGTAGCTTGCCTTGTCTGTTAAGGGTCATTTCAGCTGATGACTTCTTCAGAGAGCAGGGAGGGGGTTGGTGCTCTCTCATATCTTCCTGCCATCCATCCATTATACTGGAACTGATGTTCCCAGGTGCCTGTCTCCCTCAGAGCCTCATCTGTGCATCCTGGTACCTTCATTAAGTAAATGAGGGGCTGGTTTTTTTCCTTGCAGACTTCTCTGAAGGGTGGATCCTTTGCTAGCCTGTCAATTTAAACTTGTTTTGCATCCTTTTTCTCAGTTGGCCACTATCTTTTATTTATTTATTCATTTATTTTCCCCTCTTCCCTGTCTTCATGATGCTTCTGGATATGAAGTATTTCTTATTTTCCTGTGAAACTTAAATGGAAATTGTCGAGTTCTTAAGTCATCATCTTGCTGTGAGGCTACCTGTGAGCAACAGTCACACAAGCTTCATTGTCCTTTGGTGTAAAGAAAAGCCTCTAACACAGCTCTAAAGAAGGTTTATTGTACTAACTGTAGTCCAGGGGTTTTTAGACATACAGAAGCATCCTGTGATGACAAACCACTTTGTTCTTTGAAGTGTAATTAAATAGCAATTTCTGTTGTAGCTATTGTATCCCTCCTGAAAAATAAAAAAGTGATTTCATCCTGGTGCGAAATCCAGGACAAAACCAGACTATTTTACTACATGTCATTTAGGCCGATAAGCAGATTTCTTCAGAAAAGCCTTTAGTTGTTGACTTAATTGCTTTGGTTGGTCTGGGAGGCAAGTTCTAGGAAGAATGGTCTTCTCTAGCAGAAGTGTGGAAAACCAACCCAAAGTAATCATCCTGTCAAATGCTGCCTGCCTGGCCTTTGCCAGTCAGGAGAACGTTGTGCTGCAACTTCCCTGTAGAAGAAAAGGGTTTTCAACGAGGCTCTTCACCTTTGCTTTTCTTCCTTACTTAGATTGGACAGCTGTTTAAAAAAAGAATTTACCATATACTTCAGATCTTTGGAGTGCCTAATATTATGAGATACATGGAGGCACCTATGAAATATTACTTTATTAATAACGTAAAGAGAAAATTATTTGAAAAAATACTACTGCCAGTTCTGAAAGCTGAAGAATTTACCTTTACAATGAAAATGAAAAATGTGTAAAAGCTTGCTCATACTTAGGACAAGAAAAATAATGTTTTGTTAGCTAGAATATAATTTAAAATATGTTATGGGAATTTACATTTTTCTGAAGAAAGAGCTGCCAAGTCAAATTAGTTTTGAATTCAAAAAATCTCTTGCTGAGGGATTTTGACAAGCCATATGGTACTCTCTTGCAAACACCAAGGCAAGGGAAAGTATTGTGTGGGCTTTTATCACATTTTAGTCATTTTGAGAAGAAAATATGTTTTAATATTTTTATATGTACAATTTATATTGTAGTTTAATGAGAAAGAAATAGCATGTACCTAAGATAAATCTAGATAATGAAAACCTACTCAGATGCATTCAGCTTGATTTAAGGTGCCTTGTTTTGATTTTAGAGCCCTTAATATATTGAGTGGGTTTTTTTAATGGCAGTGATGGATATTTATTTTATGTTGGACCCATTTCAATACTGCAGCAGCCAATTTCAGGTACTTATATGGACTGTCTAGAGAGGAAAAATAATTCTTGCAGCAGCTGTTGGTGCACAGAAGGCAGGTTCAGGTGTGAAGCTACTTTTAGGGACTTGTTGATATTTCATCCTCAAAGCAGAGGCATGATGTTTATTAAACAGTACTTCAGGATAATGCCAAGGGTATAACATGAAATGCTGTTATAACTCTGCAGCCTGGTGGTCTGTCACCCAGTTCAAAGCTTTGTACCAACTGTCCATTGCTTCTTCCTGCCCATCCCATCTCTACCACAGCTGGCTGCCTTCCTTATCATTGCGGTCAAGGCACTGTATGTGTTTTAAAACAAGGATAAAAGCAGTTATGTCCAGGGAAAATCGCGTTGGGATTCACTGGTGAATACAAGGAATCTCTAAGTGGAGAGTTTGGGGTTTCTTACTGACTTTTTTTAAAAGGTACTTTTAAGACCTCTTTCCAGAAGTCCAGCTTCACAGCATTTCTGTGCAGAAGCTGTGAGTTCCTGTTCAAAGGTCCACATCCTGCTTTCCAAAAGGAGGAAAGACTGAGAACCAGCTGGTGAGCAGGGGGTGCTATGCAGCCCTGCTCCAAGGGGTCTACACCTAGTGCCTGCACCAGGTCTCAAAACCCAGCCTCTTGACTCTTCTTTACTGCATCCCTGGAAGTGTTCAAGGTCAGGCTGGACAGGGCTTTGAGCAACCTGGTCTAGTGGAAGATGTCCCTGTCCATGACAGAGGTATTGGAACTAGAAGATCTTGAAAGTCCCTTCCAGCCTAAACCATTCTGTGATTCTGTAATTCTGTGTTTTGGTTTATGCTGTGAACATCTATTTTTTAGTCTGAATTTGCATATCAAATGCATTTAAGAAAAAGAAAAGCAAATCAAAAAGTTAAAGCAAATCAGCTGAAAAAGCTGATTTCTACCTGTGAGAGGCTAAAGGCAACTACTGCTTTGCTGGAAGGTGGCACGGGTTACTCGGGGGTTTTGTTTGGTTTTATATGTGGTGGAGCTGGTTTAGGGTAGGTTTTTTGTTTGTTTCTTAAGACCCAGTTAAGACCAACCGAAAATACCATTGATTCCCATTGTACACACACAGTCCATACCACGTGTTGTGAGCACATGCATGTGCTATGGCATCCCTCCCTTATGTCAAACAAGCTACCACTGACATTTCTCCAAAGACACTGATCTGTTACAAAGGGCAACTTCTAAAGAATAAAACTTCACAAAGTCACTTTTATCTTCACTGTGCAACACTTGTTTCCCATTAATTTAGAGTAAAACGGCTTGTTGTCAGTATCAGGGCATTAAAAACATACATCATTCCCTGAGCTGTTCAGACATGGTCAAAGCTCACATAAATAATTCTTCAGCCTTGGTATTTTAGGAAGGGCACCATCTGGCTCCAGAAAGGAAAAAAAAAAAAAAAAAAAAGAGGTTTTCTTTAGAATAATTAGGTATAGGAGCATTTTTTAAAATATGTGTGCTAATTAGTGCATGTTTTTACAGAAGGTAGAGACTATTAAAAATGTTCTGCATCCTCTCAAAAGACAGAGGACTACAATTTTGTCTTTGGGTGCCAGATCCTTTGACCCTCTGAGCCATCCTAGCATCCCTCCTGACACTAAGAGATGGCTTGAAGAAGCTATAAAATTATTTTGGCCTTTCAGAAGTGTTTTCTGCCAGGTACCCAGGATGGTTGTATTTCTCTTGATACAGAGTGGTGGTTAGAAAGTGCTGTAGGTAGTGGGTGCTGTAGGAGTCCCCTCAGGCATGATGGCCTTAGAGCCATAGCACAGTAGGACTACTTGTGACTGACTGACTCAGGGATGCCTTCAACTTACCAAAAGCTGAAGCAGTCCCTTGCTGGGAGAAGTAGGGTACCTCTCATTCACTTTGCAGTACTGTGGCATAAAGATGCACTCAAATGCTCTACCTTTCGTAAAGGATCTGCTTCAGCCAAGCACTGCAGTAGCTTGTGTGCTACACACATGGGCTACATAGCAAACACCTTGTCTTCAGTGGTTGTTGCAGAATGGTAATTCTCTGAGTAAAGAATTAGTGTCAAAAAATGGATAAATAGCACTGTACAGGTAAAAAGCTCCTTCCACAAATCAAAATAACAACTCAGGAGACCCATCTTCTGCGTTCCTGCTCAGGGAGAAGTGGCAATATGGGCAGCAGCAGCAGCACCTAGACAGGGAAATTGGTAATTATGGCCCAAATATGTAGGTCGAAACAGGATGTTCAGATGTACTTGAAAGTGCAGTTGGGCATTAGTGCAGTTTACAGGAGCATGATGCACTGCAGCAGCTGTCATGCTAACTAAAACACGGCTGCCTTCTCCGCAGAGTTTCTGACAGGTGTATGGAGAAAGCGGTGACTTCCACACCAAGATATGTGTTTACAGAGAGTTTCAATGACAGCATAAGTGTAGCCGCTCTGCACTGGAAGCCACGCATCTAGGGCGGGCTACTCTGAAGGAATTGTTGTTTACTCGACCACTGAGATAGAAATCTGAAATTACAAGCATCCAAGTCTATGCAGCTGCTGTAATTTCTGATACTGCTGTTCAGGACTGTGTTGACGTGAGTGGCATGTAGCAAACACATTCCTTATAGCCAGAGTAGCGTATTACCCCAAAGTTTCTCTCTTCTGCAAACTACGTAGCAGGTTTTGTTTGTGGCATAGGCACGTGCCTGGAGTTGGGGGGCTCATTGGGCTGGGGTTATGCTCTAGAAGTGGCTCCATGGGGTCCCTCCTGCAGAGGGACCTGGACAGACTGGAGAGTTGGGCTGATTCCAACAGGATGAGATTCAACAAGGCCAAGCGCCGGGTCCTCCACTTTGGCCACAACAACCCACTGCAGCGCTACAGGCTGGGGACAGAGTGGCTGGAGAGCAGCCAGGCAGAAAGGGACCTGGGAGTGTGGATTGACAGGAAGCTGAACATGAGCCAGCAGTGTGCCCAGGTGGCCAAGAAGGCCAATGGCATCCTGACCTGGATCAGGAACAGTGTGGCCAACAGGTCCAGGGAAGTGATTCTTCCCCTGTACTCAGCACTGGTGAGGCCACACCTGGAGTGCTGTGTCCAGTTCTGGGCCCCTCGGTTCAGGAAGGATATTGAGGTGCTGGAGCAGGTCCAGAGAAGAGCAATGAGGCTGGTGAAGGGACTCAAGCACAAGTCCTTGAGAGGCTGAGGGAGCTGGGGTTGTTCAGCCTGGAGAAGAGGAGGCTCAGGGGAGACCTCATCACTCTCTGCAACTCCCTGACAGGAGGTTGTAGACAGGTGGGGGTTGGTCTCTTTTCCCAGGCAACCAGCAGGTAGGACAAGAGGGCACGATCTTGAGCTGTGCCAGGGGAGGTTTAGGTTAGATAGTAGGAAGAAATCCTTTACAGAGAGGGTAATTAGGCACTGGAATGGGCTGCCTAGGGAAGTGGTAGATTCTCCATCCCTGGAGATTTTTAAGATGAGACTGGATGTGGCACTTAGTGCCCTGGTCTAGTAACCACGGTGGTGTTGGATCAAGGGTTGGACTTGATGATCTCAGAGGTCCTTTCCAACCCAGCTGATTCTGTGATTCTATGATCATAAAGTATTCCACATAAGGTTGGTCTGAGCTGGATCCCTGAACAGTCATTTGATTGTATCTCTGTATTATCTTACAAATGGGGTCTTGGACTTTCAGGATTCTACCACAAGGTGTATAACAGGGAGGGAAGCGTAGTCAGCTGATGTTTCATGCCCTCACCCTTATGATGTGGCACTATTTGTTCTTGAAGATAAATAGGTGCATAAATATTTGAAAGACTAAACTTCTCTATTGTTTTTTTTTTTCACACACTTACAGTAACTCCCCTTTTGGGCCTACATATAGGCCTTACAATATATCCTGCTGCTTTTAAACTTCATAGCAGCATTGTATTTGCAGAAACCAATGCCTGTGGTTTAAAATTCCAGAAAGTAACTCCTATATTCAAAACATTAATAGGAATCCTAATTTGCATTTTCTGACTGCTCATGGTTTTCTCCAGAAGGCATCTGAGACTTACAGCAATTTTTTCAATAACTGAACAGTACCTATATGGTCTAATGGTATATTGGAAGATTTTTGTAAGCTGTGAGTGCATTCATCAGGTCTGAGTTGCAGTTGTGTGGTCCTTTCCAGCATTGTTTTATATGTTTCATATTATTTTAAGTAGTGGGGGGTTTTGTAAAAACAATAAACAATTCATGCAAAGAAAAATAATAGCACATCAGAAGCTACTTTGTATATGCATGTACATGTGTAAATACATATGAGGCAGAAGCAGAACCTGATACTTGGCAGCATTTCATACCTTCACACATGTCAGTAATATCCACAAGTAGAAATGATTGGCACTAAAGTCACAACAACCTTACATATCTTCATATCCATGTATCTGTTTCACCACTGAATAAGAGTCTGTGTAGCATTAATTGTTCCTTTTTGTGTATTGTTTGCAGTTTGTGCTGCTGACACACCTGTTAATTTTCAGCATACTGGTTAAGAAAGGCAGGCAAAGACAAAACTTCTAGAAATGAAGGCAATATTGATTTCTCCTGTTGGTGAAAGTGCACATCTGCTTCAGCTCATCCTCCTAAAGCAGGAGACAGTTGTCAGTACCAAGCCTGGCTGCAGGCATCTGTGAAATGTAAAAAGCTGTGTCTGTGAGGAGCCTATTAAATCTAGAGAGCCACAGAGGAGCTGTCAGTCACTTATTTTAGCATAAATCATAAGGATTTATAGCATTATACTTTCAATGAGCTTTTCCACTTTCACACCTATGTTGTTGTGCTATCAGTGAAATGATAGGTCTTGTTTCCAGGTAACAAAGACCTGTTGATGATTTGAGGAGGCTAAATTCATCTCATCTGCAATGCTCTCTCCCTTATCAGTAGGGAAAGCAGTTGGAAAAAAGATGGAGCAGCCAAAAGCTCGTCATCAGCTGCAGGGGTGTCTGTCCAACGTGTTCTGTTGAAAGCATGTACAGCTTTTTCCACCCACTCAGTGTTACAGAAGGATAAATCTGTCCTTCATCTGTGCCCTTTGAAGTTGTAAGTTCTGTAAGGCCATTTTTTTTCTTTTGAGGTGATTAGCACATGATTTTCAGCACAAGTAAATGAAGCTCATTCACTGAAAATAACGTTCTGTACTCATTATACACGTTACAGTCACAGGTAATTATTTGCTCTGTGGTGAACTCTAGCTGGTTTCTTTGGAAATAAACACTGCTAAAACCAGCAAGCAGCAGGTCTGGTAAGTGAGTGCAGTAGGCAAGTGTGGCAGAACGCTGTTAATCAGCTGTGGACCACACAGCCTTGATGAAGGGCAGGTAGGAAGAACACTTTTCTGTGATGCACAGTATTGGATGCACAGTTTTGAGTGCCTGTCTCAGCAGCATGTCAATGATTTGTGCACTTCTGCAGATTTTCTATCAAACTTGCATTCACCAAATATTTTATTTCTTATTAGGGTGTATGGGATTATTACAGCAATATAGTTGTAGCTTCTGCAAATGTTTAAGAGCACTGATAAAAGTGATGGCTTCTTCTTACAGGGTCTTCTCCGCTTGCTGGAACCCTGTTTGCTGCAGGCAGAAGGGAGCGTGGATAGCAGATAGCAAGCCTGTGGCAGAAGCTGGGGAGCTGAACCTTAGGATAGTTGTGCATGAGTAAGCAAATGCCCAGATGGATGTGCAGATAATGGAGAAGGGTGGGTTTGCAGATCTGGAAGACAGTCAATAGTAGAGATCTGGCCTTTTTCTATGTTTTAGGATGCCTTGACAGAGGAAATCATGATTTGAAGTAGAGGAGCAACAAGCATGAGTAAAAAAAATTACTTTGTTGAGACCTGTGAGGCATTAATTTTCAACTTCCTAGACAGGTAGAAGGGAAGTGCCTGTTCATGTAAGGAGGACAGTGGGCTAGGCAGACAACTCACAGGAGGAAAGTGATTAGAACAGAAGGAAAGTGGTCTGCTGTTGAGTTTCCTCAACAGGACTGTGGTGGCATTGATTTAACTACATCACTTTTTCAGATTTTTTTTACCTTGTTTTTCCTAATTTTTTTTTCCACTGAATTTATTTACTTTTAACTAGAGTGATCAGTGTTATTTTTTTTTCCCCTCATACTTTGCATACTTTGCTTTCTGGTACCTTCATTTTTCTCCTGAGATTCCTTCAAGCTTAAGTAAGTGTACAATAAGCATACATATTTTGGGAAGCTGATATTTTGTAAAATATAAATTGTTACTAAGTTTTCACTTAGCAAGAAATTCGGTAATTTTTTTATTTACTTTTATAGTGGGAGATATGGATAATTCCTATCTGTTCCTGTACTGCCAAACCTATCTATGCAATTTTCACTAAATTGAAGTCAAAAAGGCACAGAGGGCAAGTGAGGAAAACCAAGCATTTTTAATGCTGCTGTTGGCTTTGCCAGTGTGGCCGTGGAGCCCTTCCATGTGTTTAATTTGGAGTAGCTTGATTTAGCGTCAGATTTCCTCTATGATGCTGTAGGCATCTGGCTGATACTAGGGGGTAGAAAATAGTGCTTATTGGCTGCTTTTCCAAAGCTAAGACTTGCATGGATTCTTTTCCTTTGTTTTGATGCAAGACTTGAAGCCTGGATCAATAAGACATGCCTTTCTTAGATTGTGCTGAACCCCTGAAACAACTGTATTTGGAAGGTCCATCTGTTCCTTCTCCTCTTACCTGGTTATGGATCCTCAGACCAGAATCTAAAAGGATGTCCTTACAAGGGATACTTGCATATAGACGAGCTGCCATATGCTTTGATGGTGCTGTGGACCATAGTGTGTGTGAAAGAAAACTTTTTTTTCCTCCTGTGTTTTTGATAGTTGGAGAGGAGCATCCTGGGTCAGGGACTGAGGACCACTTCTGTTTTTGGTTAAGTGCTGATCAGACAGAAGTCTTAACACGGCTGTGATTGCATCTTCCAAGAAACAGCAGTTGACCAAGTGGGATGCAGTGACCACCCCCATGTCTTCTTGCTGTTTCTTCTTGCTGGTTTAATCCCGTGCAGACTGATGGGAAGAGTTAATGGCTATGGTAGGAAGGGAGCCCAAGTGTCTCACCCTATGAGAAAAAGTCTCTTTGCTTCCAGGTGCCCCTGGAAGGAGCCAGCAGGTTTGGATCCGCTTTGCCATCTCCACTCCACCAATATTTCCTAGGCCTCTCACTGCAGTGAAGCAGCAGTGTGTGCAAGGGGAAGGATACAAGCAGCAAAAGTTCATCCTCCTTTTTCAGAAAGTCTTGTCTTCTCCCTTGGTGTGCTGCCAATGGACATTGACTTAAAATCTAGGATGACAGGGCAGTATACTGTTACTTAGAGTCCCAAAACAAAATCTCTCATAATTCTGATATGACAAACACACGCTGTTTATCCTTTTATTCAGCATTTTTATATATATCATGGGTTTTTTCTACACTATTAGCCTGTGGGATATATTCATCCAATATCAAGTTATGAAGAAACAAAAAGGACAGCTCTTTTTTTAGTATGATATTGACTTTTTTTTTTTTAAGGAAAAAAGTATTCAGAGTAAAATATAATGGGGAATTTTAGGTAATTATTTTTGAGCTACAGGTTTTATTGGACTTAGTAGAAACTTTTAAGTCCCTTTAAGCTATTGGATACACAGCAGCATTGCTGACTAGCATAATGAGAAGATAAAAACAATTTGAGTAGTTTTAGCAAACGGAGATGTGCTTTAGAAGTGCAGCTGAGAAGCATGACAGGAGTATGCTGCAGGAGCAGCCAGGGGCTAACCTCAGAAAGAGCGAGAAATTTCACCAAGCCACAAAGGCTTTGTTGATCCCATTTTGTCTAATTAGGAATACCTAAAGTATACCTAATTTTCAAAGTAAAACTCTTTGCAGTATTGACTCAGAAACTGTTTCCTGAGTCACATTTGCTCCTCATCTCTTGGCAGATAGTTTTTATCATCAGACTTTGGTAAGCTATAACTCACATCCCTGGCAGATGTGCCTGACCATGTGTAAAAAAACCACACCATATGCTGGAACTATTTTAATAAACTATTCTCAAATTTCTAGTACGTTAAAAAAATAAATTAATCATAGTTCCTTTAGTCATGGCACCATTGTGAACAGAAGTATTTTTAAGCAGATATGGTGGCCATTTTATCTCTTCCTCTGAATGATGAGAACTAACCTAAAGCCCTATTTTGTAAAAATTTGCATCAAAGAAAATCGTTAACAGTGGCCTTTAAGTTGCAGCATCAACTGTGGGAAAAATAACTGTTTTCCACTGTTTGGTGCTTATAAAAATCACAGCTGGGCTTTCTGATTCTGACCACAACTTGCCAATGTTGGATGTGTCTTTTGACGTGGTCCATCTTTTGACGCGGTCCATCGGATCTTGTGGAAACATTCTTTGCTAGCCTTGTACTAATTCAAGCATTTTAAAGTAGGTAGATGTTTGTTCCCTAAGTCCAATTTATAAATATTTGCTTGGAATTACACTACATTTTTTTCCTATTTACAGCAACACTGCTATACGTGTAACTTTTTTAAACCTGTAAGATTTACTCAAAGGACTTGAAAATTCAAATCTGCAAATATGGCTGGTTTTGGATTAGCACTGAATCCAGAAGTAGAGTTATGTAATTCTGAGTCAAAAGCTAGGGTTTCCAAAAAATGGTGTGATTAGAAGGCCGTTGAAATCACAGTTGATGTTTTGGAGTGGTGTTTTGGGAAAAGAAGCTTAGGTCTTTCTCTTTGAAAGGAAAATCTTGCTATAACAAAGCACATGTGCTACATAGGCACTAGTGGCTCTCATGGGTTTTCCTTCCAGTTCTTTAGTAGATTTTGGAGCCTTCCTTATTTAAAAGGGAGTGGATTAAAAAGCAGAGCTTTTCTGGTCCCATTTCAGAGCTGTTAGACTTAGCAGTTTCCTTTGTCTTCTTGGATCTGGGCATTGGAACAGAGGCTGAGGTGGTAAGGCAGGTAAGTTGATGTGCTGACACAAGCAGTTCATTTTGTAGTAGCATTTTTCATCAGTTACTGAGCTTTGAACTGCTCATTTAGTCGCAAGCTTTGCAGAGACTGATGCTAGTAACAGCTTTTTTATGTAGTTTGAAAGTTTTGCTGACTTGGAAAGCAGTATCTGTTTCACTTTAAATGACAACAGTAATGCCTTTAATGATGGACATTCAAATTTTAAAGGAGTATGACTATGTACAAACCTCTTTTGTTTACCTATCAAAAATTTTAGGAACTTCTGATGATTATTATTTATAAAATGTCATGATTATTGTTTTATATATAACATTTGGAGTTCCTAAGCTGACAAAAGATTATTAGTCATCATTATTTAGATGCAATCTAGATGTTTTGGTACATTTAAACTGAAGAAGCTTTTCTTCTGTATGTTCTCCAGTGTACTGCTTTAGCAGTAATGATGACAGAAAACGTTCAGAGAAGTGCTCAGTGTGAACCTCCCTAGGGTAAAGCTTACACTAATGATAACCCTTGTAAACTACACGCTGTGGCATCCACTACAGAACCATCTGCTCTTGGAAGGACATGACTTTCTAAGACCTCTACCTTGTGGAGAAATTTCCTTCCATCTTTTCAAAAGCTTCTGCTAAAGTAGTTCCAAATCAAGCTACATGCAAATCTTACAGGAAAGCAGGGTACATACAGATTGAAAGCTGTACTCTAGCGTGGGAAGTGGGGAAAATAGCCACCAAACTACTGAAACAGCTGAATGTTTTGAAGTCTTGGAGCAGAAAGTGCCCTCTGAAATAAACAGCAATTGAGTAGTCAGGTTTGTGAACAGGCAAACACAACTCAAGAGTTCTATTTGGTCATGTTGTAGGACTTTGAAAACTGTTGGTGAAGTGCTTCATGGGATTTTGGACCTAAACTCACGGAGGCTCAGTCTGGAGCTCATATTTAGGATTATGTAGAAAGCCAAACTATATGCATGTGTAGGAAAGCTGTCTGTCCTGTGCCGTTCATGACTGGCTGAACTACAGAGAGAAGAGCCAGTGAGAAGCATGCACTGAGCTCAGTCCTCTTGAAGGAGGGAGCTGAGGATTTCTTTATTGATTAGGTGAGAGAGCCTGTTTAGCCTTGGCCAGATGGGACAAGTTATCTCAGCTAGTTTCTAATTATAGCTCATTTCCTTGTACTGCTAAGGAAAACATTTAGTTTATATGGAACTAGAAAGGAGTGATTGTTAGTATTCATGAGAGAGGATTTCTGAAGTACTGACATGTTTCCTTCAGGATTTTTTCCTCATTCATAAAGAAAAACTCTGTGTGTTTTAAACACACTTAATGCTTCGTGTACGGTGATGATAGCTGAATTCTGCTGGCACTTAATGCCTACTCTCTGGCATTTTCAGTATCTCTTTAGCTTTAAATACACTGCCTGTTTCCTGATGTGTACTGCCTGATGCCTTGATGTTGCTGGATGCAAAGCCAGGTCTCCTTTCTCTGCCTGAGTACTTTCCAAAATCAGCATTAAGCACATAAGTGTGTGCTCCTGTTTATGTGGTTTTGGCTACTTGTGTCTTTGAAGTTAAGTAGGTGTTTATCTGACAAGCACGTCAAAAGGAACTCAACATCTTCCAGAGCCACAACCATTTTTTGAGTTGGATCTTCTCCCTTTCCTCCCTTCCCTCCCCATCCCCCCTCAAAAAAAAAAAAAAAAAACAAAAAACTCCCAAACAAACCATGAACAGTCACAAATGTGCAAGTTACTTCACATCTTCAAAGAGCTCAAGTGAGCAGTGATGATTCCAAAGGGTAATTGCTGTCCATTTCATCAGTGCTTATAAGATGATAAAGGACTTTTTTCCTTTGGTGTTAAAATTGCCTGGGCTCTAATATTATTCAGGGTTAAAACTAATTGAAGAAACTAATACTGTGATAAAGTATAAGAAACCCTTCAGCAAGTTCTGTTACGTTGCTTTAAAAGTGTTTGGTGCATTAAATACTGGTGGATATGTTTATCTGCAATTAGTTTCCCTCTTGGATAGTATCGATGATTCTCTTGTAACTAATAGTCCTTTTGATGTCATAGTCACCCACTGTGTGGATTTGTTTCACTATTTAAACAGGTAGAGATAAGAAACAATATACTGCTTATATAACCCATATCAGATAACATATCAACAAACACAGACCGCTTTGTTTTTTAATCATATTTGTATGGTGAAGATAATCAGTGTTTGAATTTTCTTGGAAGTGTTTGCCCTGCTTCCCTTTTTTGATGCCCAGCATATGAAACAAGGAATGATCATAGCCACCCAGCTGAAATAGGCGTTGCCATATGCATGAGTTTTGATAACACAAGCCTTTTTTTCACTTGCTTTAACCAGTCCAGTCCTTTGACATCCTGAGGTGTATCTTGTGTTTTCTGGCTATGTCAGAAGATTAATGACCACTGTGAGCTGTGCATTAGACTGCCTGTTGTAGCTCATGTGAAAGAGGCTTGTTTTCAGTAGAGCAAGCTGGATCACAAGGATGAGCTTGCTGAGAAAATGCAGGTGGGCTTCTGTTGCCGAGATGTACAGACTCAAGACTGGGCAATGTCTGGCTCCCTGACTGTTGTGGCTCAGCAAAAAGGATTATTAAAGACCCATTATATTCATACAGGTTTTGCCTTGTTTTTCAGCTGACTTTGTCAGGCCCAGGTGGGGAAGTACGAGGTCCATGGCACGTTTGCTGTGTATGTTCTTCTCTTTACCCCTATTGTGAAAGTCTTGAAGGCCTACTAAAGGGCTTATTGAAAAAAGTAACTTTTTGCCAGGCAAGGAAAAGGGAGGGAGACAGAGTAGTTAATGCTGAGTCCTACCTGAGGAGTCCGGCTTCCATGGAGCATGGAAGGAAGCTCTGGAGGAGAAGATCCTTGGCACGGGGAGTTGGTAGACACTGAGTTGAAAATAGCCAGTGATGTACCTAAGTGGGTGTCAATAGGACCTACGTGTATGCCTACATAGTTGAAATGCCTCTAGGAAGTGGACGTCAGAAAGAAAAATCCACCTGTTTCTACTTCAGAGATGATAGCAAGCAACTTAATAAAATATTTATTTCATGAGGCAGAGCTTTTTAACCTCCCAGATTATATTTAGTACAGGCTAGTCTGGGCTACTTGGAGAAAAAGGGAGGGCTAATGCCTCAAGTAAAGATTTGGAGTGCTAGTTCTAATTTAGAGTTTCTGAAGTAGTTAACTACAGCTTCTGAAGTAGGTGCTAAATAGACATAATAGCTCTTGAGTTTGGACACTTCCATTCCAGAAGCTGCTAATTGACCTCTCCTGCTCGATGCTGCTGATTGCTGCGAAGAACCATAGCAGCAAATATATCCTGCTGTTCTCTAGTAATGAGACCTTGCTCCTTGGGTCCAGAAAGTGTAATAAAAAGCATCATTGCTGAACCAGCCAGGGCAGAAGCATCAGCAGTAAAAAATTCAGTGCAAAAGGAAAGTACCGGACATCTTTGTAGATATAAAATATCATTTAAATCAGTGGACTCCAAGATACTGAGGGAGGTTCAGCTCCCCAGATTTCCCGTGCTTTAGTAACTGGAATTAAGCTGTGCTGTGTGGCAGCTGAGCAGGCCAGTGAAGATCAGTCTCGAGCAGTACCTCTGCTAGTCACAGTTTTCAGATACAGGTTCATAGTCTCTTGCATCTTAAGGGTGTTCGAACAGCCCTTGTTCTGTTTTACATTTGTCAGAAAAATATGACTCCTAAGCACTTAAAAGATGTGTTTGTGGCAAGAAGTTTCAGTATTGCAAAAGGAAGATAGAGGTGGAAAATATGGCTGCTTTCCTCACACTTCCTACAGCTTTTGTTATTTCCTTGGAGAAATATCAGCTTCCTGATTTTTAGATACTCACCTTCTATCCATTCTTCATATATGATCCTGCTGATTTAAAAATAATAATTAGTCTGAAGTATGACCTGCCTCATCTACTCTTGGTAAGGATCTAAACTAACAACAGCACGTCCTCTGCCTTTAAGCTTCTGTTGAAGATTTTTTGTTCTGTCACTCAGATGTGTGGGTACTGTTTGGTTCTTCCCTTGTGAAACACAGGCAGAGAGGGGGATGAAGAAGGATGCCAGTTAGCCCTGCCATGGGGACATGGAAAGCACTCTCATTAAGAGCATCAATAGCTAATGTCATCTCAATTTAGCAGTGTCCTGCTGGGATCTTTCTCTGAGCTGTCATACCTCATGCTGGTGCTTTCTTCCCATGTTTGAACCTGTGTGGAAGGGTTTAATCTGGCTCAGAGTTTCTTTAGCACTAGATCAAAGAGAGGGGAATGAGGTAAACCTCAGCCTGCTCAAACCTGTATGTAAAGAAATGGAAGGAAAGTGAGTTGGATAAACCTTATATATAGGTGTAATTTAGACCTAGCAAGTACAGCTTCTCTTGTTGTACGTGGGACAAGATCCTGCCTCTGAATTACTGGTATTATTAACATCACTGACTCAGTTTTATATGGCAACATCTGAAAATTGTGTAAGGAAGCTGGCTGAGCTCTTATTAGCTAGAGAAAGGTACATCAGAAATAGAGCAAGGCAGGGCCTGATGTTCAGTGACATCTCCTAGTGTTATTCCCTACAGTTGCCTTTGTGCCCTCCTGCAGTTTATGAGAAAAGACGGCCCTGACATTGACCCTGTGTCGTGTTAGGGCACAGAGCAATTTGTTATGTATTTGTAGATCCTGCTTTTATTTTCTTTTTCTTAGAAACAGCTGGAAATTATGTTAAGAGCTCTCAGAATATGATGGTCGATGGTAAGCACTGTCATATCAATAAACAATAATTTTCTTCTCTTTTTATCCCACCTTTTTTCGAATATGTCCAATAGCAACAGAGAGAAGAATTCCCAGTTCTGTTGAGGTGCTTTTTTTTTTTCGTTTCTTAAATATATAGGTTAGTAGGGTTGTTTTGTGGCAATTACTGCAGTTCCTGCAGGGAAAGTTTGCAGTTATTCAATTAGTTTGCAGTCCTTGAATGTCCTAGATTTGTTGCCACAAAAGTGGGATGAGAAAATTTTGCAGCAGGACCTCCTATGTTCTTGTAAGGATTGTTTCTCTGTATTTAAAGTAAAACCTGTGTCTTTCTGGTACTGTGTTAGCAAATTCTTAGAAACCTGTATGATTTTAGTATAGGCAGAATTTATGGCAAGTCATGATTTTGTGGTGGTTTGGTCATCTTAAGAAATGCCTTTCAGTTGAAAGAGGTCTTCTGAAATCAAAGGCCGGTCTTTCCCTCTATCAGGCTGTTCATCAGTTACCTGCTCTGAATGCTATAAATGTAAATCCTTTCCAGAAACAGTTTCATTCACCGTAGAGAGGCTGTTTCTTGAGTCTTTGGTAGTGTATACTTGCTACCTAAGCAATTTTGCCAGGACTAAATGGGTGTCTAGGAGAGAAAAGTTTTACAGATCGTGAAGGACTATTTTGTTTTCCCCTAATGACAGGGAGTATTTCCCCAGACAGGGAGTATCTCACAGCAAAAGAAGCAGTTTTTGGTTTTCCATGTGATGCAAAATACCATTACAGAATTTCAAATTACCAAATGACACAACTGGAATTTGAACAGGTATAACCAACTTACTAACTGAATATATATTTGCAAGTCTGTTGTACTTTTTCACTCATGGGAGAGAGGAGCCAAAAAAGGACAGTTTTTTCTAGCTCTAGCTTGAAGTGAAAATGAGGATTCAACTTGCAAAGCCGAAGTTGTGTTGCTCCCCTCCTGGTGATCAGAATGAGGATGATTGCAAGGAAGGGCCAAGGGAAAATTTTGTTTCAGCTTTGAAGTCCATTTATAGTTCGATTTTTGTAAAACATTGGTCCTATTTCCATGAAATTGAAGTTATGTGATTTCTTTAAAAATTTTTGTTTCATTTTTACAGACTGCTCTTACTCAGCACCATCTAGTGGACTGACTGTTATTGTCATTTAGAAAAGAGGTGGTCTCTGTGAACCATATAGCAAATTAGAGCATCCAGTCCTTATAATGTGAATAATGCACCTAAAGCATTTTTGTGACTAGTTATATAACAGCATCAGAAGATTAACAGTTCTTTTGTTGAAAAGGAGCAGTGGGAAGGAAAGAAATTTTAAGATAAATGCAGGTAGTGGTGCCTGTTATATCCTATATTCCTTTAGTTCATTGAGCTCCAGCCTGCTTGTCTGCTTTTTTCTGCCTTAACCATGTGATGCCATCCAGGTTGTAGCATCTCTAAGGAAGGATTTTTGAATACTGTTTCTTTGTGCAGTACAACACAGCACAAGCCACAGCCTCATTCATCACTGTGATACAAATGATAGATACAAGGTGATGCTAACAGTAAGCTCTGAAGTCCTCACCTGAGAAAAATACTCCGGAGTCTCTCTAGTTTAAATTGCAGGCAAGGAACTCAGTGTTTGGCTCCTTGAAAAGACATGGGTTTGTTTAAAACAAAAAACAATTCTTTGGAAAACTTCCCAATAGAGTGTCTGTAATGCACTTGATAGAATTGTTGGGTCTTCCCAGCAGCTGCCTCAGGACTTGGGAAAGCAAAGGGGTCTGTGGCTCAGGTCTTTGGGGGCACAAGGCTGTAGAAAGAAGCCCTTAATCGCCAGAAAAATTAATCTTTCTGGAAGGACTGGTTGTTTCACCTCAGGCACACCTGGCTACATCACCAGCATCCTACTACTTTTTTGTAAACAAGGTTTCTTTGGCAGCAAGGCCTTGATTTCAAATCTACAGTTGCAAATGAAGGGAGAGAAAAGGGAGAAATCCCAAGTCACTGGGCAGAAAACCCTGACAAGTTGCAGATGTATGGGTGAGAGCAGGCAGCCACCACACTCTCTCAGTGATACTGGGCAAGCACTAGAGGCAAAACTTCTCTCCAGTATGAGGAGCAGAGAGCAAGAGGCAAATACGGAAAACAGGAGCAAAGCAAAGTTGCGTTGTAGCAAATGCACCAAGTTGTAACATCTACCCCTTTAAACTTCCTTGCTTTTTAACATTTCATCACTTTAGGGTCTGTTGTTTTTGTTCAATCCACATGTTTTGGACAATGAAAATAAGTGGGTTGGTTTTATTCTGTAAATTTATATGCATTAGAGCAATAACATTGTGCTGAGGTTTCTAAAAAAGCTGTTCTTAAATAATTCATGGTAGCATTTCACTTCATTTTTCCAAAATCTAAATGTGCAGACTAGAGGTCTTTTTTCCCAGGTTTCAGGGAACACAACATTTTAATATCATCGTTCTCCTTTCTTTCTTCCTTATTCTAAGTTTTTAATGTAGTGCAGCAGTCGAATTATCACTTCTCTGCTGGCCTCCTCAAAATATTGCATTGCAATGTAACTTTTCCAGGCAGATGTGTCTGGTGTTTCAGATGAAGTAAAATAAAGGTTTAGGGACTTCTCTTTTCAAGTTTTTAAGTTTGAGAAAGTAGCTGTGGATAGTGACTGTAGTGAATCTATTCATCTAGTTGAGTGGGTGCAATCCTGTTTGGAAATCCACTTGGTTTCCATTGACTACAGCAGGAAACATGGGTCTGGAAAGGTTGTAATGTTTACTTAACAAATTTAGTGACAGGAATCCTGTTTTGTTAGAGGTTTGAGGATAAATCCTACATGCTGGAAAAAAAAACATTTGCAAAGAAGGTGGTACTGCTTTGTGTAATTTGTGTGAACCAAACATTAGCAAGCATATGGGAATTCAGGAAGACACTTAAAATTGTTTCTTCTCTTTCTGTTTCTCCTCTAGCTCTGGGATTGTACACAGTAAATGCAATATATGGAGATACTATAATTATGCCTTGTCCTCTAGAAGTACCAGAAGGTCTTATGTTTGGAAAATGGAAATATGTAAGTATAGCTTACCTTTATATTTATTAGAGCTGTTATAAGATGATGTGTATTTTTTTTTGTCTGTGTGTGAGTTTACAAGAATCCAAACGATAGGATTTCTGTCTGAGATACGAAGGCATTTATTCCTGTGTTTGTAAGACTTCAAGATTCCAAACTGTATAATTTCTGCCAAGCACAGATTAGAGGATTGAGGAATTAATCCCATTGTTCAAGAGAAATAATTATTCAAGAGTTCTCTGCCAACCTGTATTAGAGCTCTGGCATGTTACCCAGTTGGTGTCTCGCTTGCTTGACAGAGCCATGGGTGTACATTTAAATACTTTTGAAGTAGGCTGCCTGAAGCAGAGCCTGTTTTGTCCCTGGGAAAGCACTGTCCCCACATTTGGTTGATCTGACAGTCACTCGGAACTGTTTCATGCTTCATTGTGTCTCATGCACAGCGAAGAAGAGAGCAGAGCTGACCTCAGTAGAACTGCTGGTGGTTTCACTCTGCTGTTTCTGGCAGAGAACAGAGGCAAAAACGTGGGTGCTCTCTTGGTGTGTTGGTCAGCCTGCAGTAGGAGCATTGCAGGATGAGCTTCTCCTGTATGTGATCAGTATCCCAGGTCAAAAGGAGAATCAGCATATCAAAGTCAAATGAAGCCTGGAAGCATACGTGGATAAAAAAACCCTGGGATACCAAAACCCTTTTGTTTCTCAGACTGACATCGAGACAACAGGTTTTCCTGCTTCTGTGAAGTTCACCTAAATCTCCTCTTGTGCTCAAAAAAATGTTACCTGCAGTAATAGATGATTTCTAGTTTGACAGTGGATTTAAATATTATGTAGTTCTTTCTCTCTCTTTGCAAATGGCATCCACCAGCCTATTTTACAGCAGAATATCTGCCGCTGGGGGCTGTGTCCTATTCCCCCTTGGCTACTTCCTTTATACCTTCAGGTTTGCAGCTTTTGCAGCCCCCATCCACTCAATAGTTCTTTTCCTGCAAGCACGTTTGGGAAATGAAGTCAGAAGACTGTGGAGAATGTTTCCCCAAAAAGGGGCACTAAAACTGTTTCATATGAGCATTTAGAAGGTGGAGTGCCTACATTTTGCAATGTATTTTTTAGTCTGCTGACTTTTTTGGGGAAGACACAAGTCCATCTCTATGAAGATGCAAGGATATTCTGAGAAAAAGAAATGCATTATCTCTTTCCATTGCATTTGGATTGCCTATGTTGGACAAGTACCAAGCAGCAAATAGAGATGTTACAGCTTCTTCTAAATGCAAAGGGACACAAAACCTAACATACAAAAAAGCCTAAGTTGCTGTTGTATGGAATTGTTGACACAGCCCATACAACCAAGAGAAAGTGATACCCATTCTCCCAGGGCAGCTCACAGCCTGGCAACGCTTGTCCTGGATTAGGATTTTTTGGTCAGGTGATTATTTCATTGGAAAAAGGAGGAACTCTGTTTTCTGCTCTTCTGTCTTGGGAGGAGCAATTTGAGTTCCTGGTGGGAGCCCCTGGGAGACTTGCACCCTGGCAGGAGCAGGCGTTGTGTCGCTTCAGTGTCTACCTGGGTGTGCTTGCGCTGGGTGCGCATCTGGAGTTAAGAGTTCACTCGCACTTGACAGCCAACTTCTTGTGTATTGAGTCAATGCAATGTTTTCTTTCCTGTGTGACAGACATCTAGACAAATCCAAGAGTTAAAAGCAGGAGAGGGAGAAAGACTGTAAGGGAATTTAAACTTCTCAACTAGGTGATGCCTCCTGCTCTCTGCCCTGCTCTGGCATCGTTCATCTCTTGTCACAGCATCGTCATGCTTTTGTGGGCTCTGCACTCAAACTGAGGTATTGTGCTGGGAACACTACTAACATCAGTGCTGCAAGGTATAAGGGATAAAAGGGAATGAAAACCTTTTCCAGCCCTCAGCGCAATACTTGAATGTAAAGGTAGAGTCAATGTTTCACCTCACTTTAAATAAAAACAGACAATGTCCCTCCCTGTTCTGTGCCTGTGTTTGTGTAAGGAGGGGGGAATCAAATCCCCTAGATCTGCCCCTATAACTTTGTCCCTCATAAAATAAATATTTATATGGGAGGTTTGTACAAGGCTGTCAACTTTGTATTCCTTCTTAGGATGGCAACTGCATACTGATTAATATAAGGAGGATGTCTAGAAAATGATACTTTGCAGATTATACTGACATGCAAAATAACAATATTTGATTGCATGTATAGTCCCATGCTACAAGCTCTCGGGTCCTTTAAAAACAAAGGGGAAAAAAAGCTAAAAACTAATTTAGAATAAAATAGGCAGTTATGCCTGATTAAAATCCTGCATTTGGAATGAAGTCTGAATATCTCAGACAAACAATATGAATATGTAAAACAATAATGAAAAAAAAGGCAACTGAAGCTTTTGAGCCTAGCTCACACATGCTTCTATTTCAAATACTTTTTCATACAGGCAGAGGCAAGTGGTGCCAAAAACACCAGCCTTTATCAGAGAAAGCCCTTTGCTATGCTGAGATTGAGCCAAAGGATTGAAATTATTTTTACTAACGATTTTCTCAATGTTTACCGTGGCAGTCTTAAAGTATCTCTCAGACTACACTGAATTTCTTCTATGTACAGCAGAAATTAATCAGGAAAGAAGCCATCTGATACAGTTTTCAGATTTTTTTTTAACATTACAGGTTTGTACCAATTGCAAATCTTCAGGAACTTCTAAATGAGTGTTTATGCAAAATAGAGGTGTTTATCCTTTTATTATAGGAAATGCCAAATGGATCTCCAGTATTTATTGCCTTCAGATCATCAACAAAAAAAAGTGTACAGTATGATGATGTACCAGACTACAAAGACAGGTTGAGTCTCTCAGAAAACTATACATTATCCATCAAGAATGCAAGAATCAGTGATGAAAAGAGATTTGTATGTATGCTAGTTACAGAAGATGATGTTTCCGAAGAGCCGACGATAGTCAAAGTTTTCAGTAAGTAAATCTAGTTGTTACTGCCATTAACATTCATCAGCATCTGAATCATAAATTACAGAAACTTTTGTTTAAGGCAAAGATTAAAACCAAGAAAGTAAGTTTGGCTGAGTAAATTACTAAGACTAGCAAATTTCTACAGCTTTCAAAAATATAATCTACTGGTGGCATTTATGTAACAGGACTGCCTGCACTTGCAGTTTATTCATGATAAGTGCTGGCTCAAAGAGAATTTTAGGCTTTGATAATGACTCATTTATGTGATGTCATTTGGCCTTGGAAATGAAAAATGTAAAATTAGCATTGATTATTTTCCATTTGTTCTCCGAGCAAATTTTTCTGCAGGAGGGAAACATTAACTGTGTGCGGTCTGTGGGATTAGTTCAGGGGAGAGGTTTAAAGCGGCTCTGAGCAGTTAGTGTGCAACAGTATGGACCGTGAGGGAGAGAGCAAGAGACTGGAAAATGAGCCACTAGCCCCAAATGCTTACTTTGTCGCCTGCTGAACTACCAGGAGGAATACAAGTCTGCTGTTCTCTCTTAGAGCATGGCAGGGTTTATTAGGGTTTGGTATCACCACAGCCCCACTGCCAGGCTGGTGTGCAGGGCGAACCCCAGCGTTCTGAGGCACAGCCCTGCTTGGAGCTCACAGGAGCATGAACAAGCCTGGCCTCTTCCTGGGGCTGATTCAGAGCAGCAACTTAATCTGCCAAACCCTGACTCAGCCTGTGGAGGTGTCCATTATGGCTTTTTAGGGACACAGGTCTGTGACTGCAGTGTCTTATCTTCCTTAGCCTCATGTTTTTATACGGCTTTTTTTTGGCCTTTGTTGCTCTTGAGGTGCAGATTTACGCAATCAAAGTAGGTATCTGTCGTGAGAACAGGCTGACTGCAGGGATGGGCAGTTTCAAAGAAATCACACTCTGAAAAAAAGATACATGCTTTGGAAAGGCAGACTTATGCTTCTGTCAGGGAGTCGTCAATGGTGTCTAGGCAGAAGTCTGTCAGTGGCATAAATGAGTTTGAAGCAAGCTTAGGAGCCAATAGTAATTCTGTTCCCTCGTTTCACTTTCAATTTGACTGCAAGAACAATTGAATTAATGACAACTGGGAGGTGTGTGCTCAGAGCACGCGTAGTAAGCACAGTGCTCCAAAGGAAATCATAAAGAATTGTCATGTTTACTTATTGCACAGTAGTAAATATGTAGATGAGGTAGTAGTATATGGTGAAATGAAGTGCTAACTGCTTGAATTACTGTGTACTGTACTAAGTATTAACACAGTGCTAGCTCAGCCATGGAGCCCAGCTTGTCTGGTTTATTGTATGCATTAATACTAATAGAGAGAGCTTCTACTTACTAAGTTAGATAAGAAGTGAGGATGCCACATGTGTAATATGGCCAACTTAGTGCTGCAAGAAAAATTACCTTTGCAGTTTTTCATTTTGAGTTCACAGCTTTATTTGTGGTTCTCTTAACTTTTCTTTGCATTTAATTTCCTTGAGTCTGTTTTTTTAAGTTTTCATTTTGTGTTGCTTGGTTGCTTGCTTTAATTGCAAAAGAGTAGCTGGCAAGCTTCGTTTATTTAACCAGTGGAGCTTCTAACTCATTGAACCACAGGTACAAAGCTAGCCTGCAGCAGTGTGACCCTCATAAACCAAAATCTTGTGCACCTGAAACTCAGCTGCAACCCAGAAGTCATGACTGATGCTGGGTTTTGCTGGAGCTTGTTATGTCCTCAGCTGTGCTACCTGATTAACTCAGAACTAACGAGCTGAAATGGCTCATTGTGCAGGTACCACCTGCTAGTCTCGCTCACTGGACTACTCAAACAAGCGCTACCAGCTCTCCAGATGGATCCTGTCAGCATCTTTTTTCTGGAATTAAATGGCCAGTTTCCAAAGCAGAGCAGCCCAGAGGACATGAGCTGCTGTCCCGCTGCACTGATGCTTGGCTTTTGCAGGAGATGAACTCTTTTTCCCTCTATTGTAAGGCCTATATAGAGTTGCTAAGTACTCTGGCAAGCTCTTAAGCCTAGAGATAAGCAGTGTGCTGAAGTTGCAAACCCACTAAAGTGGGCTCTGCTGCTGCCAAGTTTAAATTTTTCCCCTGCTTCAGACGCTGAGCTGGTAAATGCCAAGTAAGTCTTTTATAGTGAATTACCTTGGTGCTTGTGCAGCGGCTGTGGGGATCTGGCAGCAGGCGTTTCCTCTTGGAGGCTGCTCTCAGAGAGCTGGTAGTGGCCTCTCTGCTGGAGCATCTGCTCGGTTACCAGAGCACTCAAAACAGGGAGAGCTCCACATAGTGGCCATGGAGCATGGGGTCCTCCCTTTCCCTCGGTAGGATCATGCGGGACAGGAGCATCTGAAGCACCAAAAAGAGGGTCTTCTCAAACAAGTGCTGGGGGAGATAAGAGATGAAAGGAAGAAAGGCTCAGGTGGGGGAAGGTGTATGGCTTGATCATCTGGTGACTGTGACAGGCAGCCAACTTGCAAGGCTGTTTATGGGATCTGAAAATCTGAACCAGAAGGCCTGTTAATGGTCTCGTAAAACCATATTTGCTTGAATTGGCATGAAAATGTTTTGTTCTTGACAGGTTCTTACAGAAAAGAGAAATAAACATACATATATCTCTTAAAAAAATCTATTAGCCCTCTGAAAAAAAATATGATGGGTTTAGTGTATAGCTTTGACTGTTTCTTTTGTTTGGTTTTAGGGGGTTTTATGCCACAAGCAAAGTTGTTTGAAAATGTCAGATGAATAGCTTTTATTACCTTTCATTTTCCTTTTGAGCTGTTTTTGTTTTGTCCTGGTGTAGTCATCCAAGTGAAGAATATCTGTGCACTTGTGTGCACACAAATCGCAGATGCACAAAAAGAAAATGGATTATTGTGAAAACATACAGATTTGCTATCTCTGTGCCAGCAGGAGCAGTATGCCTGCACGTTAGTAGCTTCATCAGTGTGTGTAGAGATTTTGGCAAGATAGTGGTGAAGTTCCCTTTGCTCTGGGATTACTAACACATACGGCATTTCATACAGAGCTTGATTTGGGAAAAGGGTTCTGTAAGCTGACATCATTAAGAATGTTTCAGTCTGTAAAAGTATGCTTATTTAAGCAGTATAGCTGGAGTGTAGAGGCTTTCCTCAACTATAAAAACATTGATTTATTTTTTTCCCCTCCACTCTTCCCTTCTTCTTTTAAAACTGTGGGTAAAACTGCCTCTTTTGGAGATAAAAATTTGCATTCCAGGCTTCAGGCCAAACTATTGTAACGGACAAGTTATATAGTCTCTAGAAAGTAGTCTTTTGTGATGGAAACACTGATAGATCCTCCACTTTGGCAAGCTAAGAGGTCCATCTACCATAATAAAAGTAAATAAGAATATATACTGGCGCTGAAGAAAAAGTTGTTTTTTTTTTTTAAGAGAGTCATAACTAACTCAGAAACAGTTAAAATAATTACACTTCTCTCTATCATCTGAATTTCTTAAATGTAATAATCCCAGTTAGGAAAAATAAGCATTAGAAGAAGGATTAGGTTGAATTTGTTCCTTTATAATGTGACAGCTCAGCTACACTAGTATCTGCAGAAAAGCCGCTTTTTTGTTGCTATAGTTTCTGTACCACTGGCTTCTTCTCCAGCATGTGTATCATGTAAATTTATAGATAGGATCAGGTTCTCTCCTCCTCGGTGCTGAACTAGTCTGTCTGGCTAAAATATGTATCATCAAAATACATGGAATTCATTATGGGAGGTATGAAACATTTTAAGGTGATAGTTTATACTTTTCAATCCATTTGCTAATATTGAGATAGAAGTACGTCACTTTTTCTTCTTTTAATGGGAAAACGTAGCTAAGACTGTATCAGGCCAGATTATTCTTTAGTCACAAAGTCCACATATCTTTTAGTAATTTTGCGTTTTTCAAACAGCTGTTTGTTCTCCCTTCACCAGTACTTTTATCCTATTTATGTTTTAGAACAACCCTCTCAACCAGAAATCTTACATCAAGCAGACCTCTTAGAAACAGAGAAGCTACAAATGGTAAGAGCAGCATTCTCCCTCAAAGTTATGTTCCTGATGGCTGCCTGAAGTCTCTTTACAGTCCAGAGAGAGGTGATGGCTCAGAGAGGGTGTGTGTGCATGCACACGCACTTGCCTGTGAAAGATCATAGTCTATAGCCAGGTTGAGCACAGAGCAGTTCCCTCGCCACAGTATTATTTATCAGTAGTATTTATCCCTGCCTGATTCTGTGAACGGGCCATCCTGATCTTAGAGCCACCACCTTCTTCCAAACTGTACCTCAGCCTCACTGATTCGATTTGTCCTATTTAAGAAAAGTGGTTTGAGCATTTCAACTTTCTAGAAATTTTTACCCAAAGCAGCATAAGTAAAAATGTTAAAACCTAGTGGAGAAAAACAGTGACTAATTCCTGTCTGTTTTGCAGCTTGGGGAGTGCGTTGCAAGAGATAGTTATCCTGAAGGCAATGTTACGTGGTACAAAAATGGGAGAATTTTGCAGCCTGTGGAAGATGGTACGTTTCGGTAACAGCCGGTGTCCCTGAATCCACAGACAGGTGTATGCGTGAAGAACTGTGTTTATAAGAGTTGCTTTGCTTTATTGTAATGTATTCTTCCTTTGAGAAAAACTGCTCGTATGGAAAGATGTAGCTGGAAGGAAAATTTAGGCTTTTCTGAGTACTCAAGCTACGTCATATAATCTCTTTCAGTTCCAGTTTTAAAACCACATCATGGAGAGGAGGGTTATCTTTGTTAATGCTATTGCAAAGCTATTCTTGAGCCTATGTAACTGGTAGAAACCTGTATCTAATTTCCAACTTCCTATAAGATATTAACTGTCTCAGTTTCAAACCTATCCAATACTCTGTTTTGGACCATGTAGATCACCATCTTGTACAGGTATTTATTTTCCAGGATATTTAAGAACAACTTTTTTCTTTTCTTTTTTCCAACTTTGAATTTGACAGACTGATCAGACCACAATATTTTATCTTCCATAAACTAGAGAGTGCTTAAAAGGTTAAGATATAAATATGATCCTACATTTTTGACATAATTTTTGACGCCTTCTTTCAGTCTTACAAATTAAGCTGAGATTTGTATTTAAAAAGAAAAAACAGTTGGCAATTATTTTTTTGTTTGGATGTGATTTAAAATGTTCAGCATGTTACGAGTATGTTGTTGATAAAACATTCCTGGTGTAACTGGTACAATTAGCAGTACTAGAGGAAAACACTGTACAGTCTCTTGGGTAATGTGCCATGTTGCTTGCATGTTTTTAGCCTGATCACAAATACAGAGCAGGAAACAAAATACAGGAAAAAGGTTACAAATTCTGTCTGTGTGACACCGAAACATTATTTCCTTTTCAGTTGTGGTTATAAATTTGCAGAAGATTGTGGACAAATCAACTGGACTCTTCACCATGACATCATCTCTTCAGTACATGCCAACAAAGGAAGATGCAGATGCCAAGTTTTCTTGCATTGTGACTTATTATGGACCATCTGGCCAGAAAACCATACAGTCTGAACCAATTGTCTTTGATGTTCACTGTAAGTTACTAAAAAGCATCTACTGCTGTACGAAGTCTACCTCGGGGTGGGGGAAAGCAATCAGAAGAGGTTTACAGAATTACAGAGACAATTACTGCTTGGCTATTGAAATGGTTTCTTCAAAGTTGATTTGCATCAAGAAGGTCTGAGTACATTGTTTGTGTAATTATTATCTTCAGATTTACCTGAGATTTCTTTTTTCCTAACAGTGAAATACTGAATATCAACATTTCATTGACAAGAGGAAAGTAGTAACCATAAACAGTTACAGTGAAATGGGCTTTTGAGAACTTTAAGAGAAGTTATACTGGTTGATTACAGTGACTCTCTGCGACCCCTGAAATATGCAGTAAATACATAATACAGTTTTTAGTAAATTCAAATGTTTTTCATCTTTGCAGAGTTAGCACCAGTTAATGCTGGCTGTCTACCTTGCACAAAGTGCTTCTCTGCAGCTATAAGATGCTGATTTTTACATTTAAAATGTATAATTTGAATATTGGTATACTTCTAAGTAGAGAATTTGTGTAAATAATTGCTTCTAACGGGACTGAGTTCTAGACCAACTTTCTTACTGTGCTACTGACACTGTAATTCTCTTTTAAATAAACAAAACAAGGAGAGGTCAGAAGGGGTGGCAGCACTTAGAGACAAGGGGAAGAAGCTTTTCAAAGTGTTGTAAAATCACATTTCTGAAGGAGCATAGAAGTCAGCAGATTAGAGAAGAATATAGAGGAACAGGAGATATGCAGTATGTCCAGTCAAGTGTTACCCCTCTGCACACTTCAGCTAATACCTCATCTTACAAAAGAAAAGTCCCTGTTTTGGGAATGACAGGGTCTAAGTATACAGTCCAGCATCTAATAGGGTCTTAGTATACATTGTAGGACAACAGTGTAATACAGTTGAATACAAAGAAAATAAGTAAGGCACTGGATTCTCCACGTAGCATATGTGCTCCATTGCCTTGAAAACAAAAGCCAAAGGCTGGAAGTGGCATGGTATGTTCTAACTAGAGGATAGATTGCTTCTCTTCTACAGGTAAAGTCTCTTGAGCCACAGAGTAGAGCATCAATTTTGACCTTGGTCAAATACAGCCAAACCTTGGAGCGAGTGGTCTTTGGTTTTCACTAGCTGTTCGTCCAGAACGGCAACCAGCAGAACTAATGGAGAAGAAAACCTCTGGGACAGCAATTGTTACCCATGGAAATACCATAGATGTATCAAGCCTGCAGACACCTATTCCATCACTTTACTAGAGGCATTTCTTATTTTTCTGGTTTTGCTGTAAAGTAAAAGTAGAGTAAACCTGTCCTCATTTCCCCACCACTTTCATGCACTAGGGTACTTCTTCACCTGTTTGAGGGTGAGGCTCTTGCAGATTTTCTGTGCTGCATGTGCTACCTGCAGTTGCAAGTAAGAACTGCCCGATATGAAGGGGAAAAAAAGGCTGCACGCCTGCAGGAAAGTCACAGTGCCCTCTGTATTAAAGATTTAATGTTTGCTAGACTAGCTCTTCTAATCCTGCTCTGGTAACACACAATTTAATTATTTCCTCCAGTGTGCTGCTAATTAGCGAGTAGTGGGAGGCTGGCACACCCTTCAGTAGTGAAGAGGCGTCAAGTATGAACTTTGGCTTCAGACTATGGGGTTACCCAATTTTCTGAGTATTTTCATCTGCTGTAACTTCAGTTCCTTACTCTACTTAAATGCATCTTCAAATAAATTCATGAAATTCTTTGTTAATAGATGTCCAAGCTTCAACAGATGAGTTTTGTGACTGCTGTTAGTTGATGGTAATGATGTGTCTGATTTTTTTTTTTATTTTTAATTTAGTTCAGTGATCCTAATTAGTTTCTTTGTCAATAAATGTGATTTTTTAAATGAGTCAAATATAATGCAGATGAAAAAAACTAGCAGACTCCAACTCTTAAGAAATGGAAGTCTTTCAGCCTTTTTTTTTTTTTAGATTAACTGCAAAACTATCATGTTCTGCATCTCTAAAGCAAGTAGAGCAAAATCATAAAGATCTTCTGTTCGTTCCTTGCAACTTAGTCATTTATCCTAAATAAATGGGGAGAGCATGCTTAAAACCATGCCTACACAAGATGTTTTTAAAGATATTCAGTCAAGATCTAAGAAATGTTTTACTGTTTGGTTTGGGTTTTTATTTTATCTTTAGGTTTGGGTTAATGCAGACTTTAGTACTCAAGTGTTTAATAACTAGTTGACATCCTGGAAGCAGCCAGCCTCTGTAACTTAATATGAGAAGAAGAGTGAATTAGCACCTGCTGAGTTGGATGCTACTTGGAATAGGGTAATTTAGCTCGGCCAGCAGCAGTTACCAGCTCTGCTTTGCTGCTGCAGCAAGGAAGCTACCAAAAGTAACATGAGTACTACAAGAGAACTCTTGAAGCTGGGCAGTTAGACAGTGTCTCAGATATCTAATTATCTAGGCTCCAGTTATGTTGGGTTGTGCTCAGCATTAATCCATGTAAAAAGATAGTGTTTGTCTGGCAGACTTTCCAGTCATGCCCTGTTGTTAAAGTGTCTGTCTTGTTATGGATAAACTGCTTTCCATAACACATTAGAGCTTCCAGCATTGGTATTTTCCTTGAAGTTGCACAGCGGCTGTGGCAGGTCTGGGATAGCAGCATTCATTTGCTAAATAACTGCCTTTTGGTGCTGGCTCCTAGAATTTTGCTGTTGTAGAAAGCAGAGTCTTGGGTTTGCAGAAGCAGCAGGTAAAATGGGCCAATCAGTGATATGTGCCACTCAGAGGCAAGATACACCAGGCTGCTCCTGTATATTAGTGAAAGCAGGAGAGCACATTACTCTGCCAAGCAGCACTCGGCATTGCACTGGACACCTTCTCTTCCTGTCGTCAGGTTGCATCTTCCTCAGAAGAGTGACCTCTTCACCTTAGAGAACAGTTTAATTAGTCTTTTGGTATTTACTTCTGTGGATTTTTTTTTCCAGTTTGGAGAACTAAATTAAAAATTTGCTCCTGGTTGGTTGCAGTAGATAGAAGTGTAAGATCCTCCTACAGAAAAGATTGGTGGTTTGCAAGAATGTCACTCTTGTTTAACTGTATTCATTTTTAATCTAATGCTGTTCATCTTTGTGGGAAAACCTGTTCAAAATTTAAATTCTAATGTCTTACTCTTTATAAGTCCTCCCTTTTTAGTCTTGAGACAAAGCCTAAGCAATTCCAGGATATATCTAGACATCCTTTATGATAACTTTTCACATTTGGTCACCTTAGCACAAACTTGACGGAGGGACAAGTTTTGTAACAGCCCCCGAAACTGAGTTTTTTGGCCCAGCAGCCACCAAGAGGTGGGCATGTCATTCCTGGCCAGCTATTTCATTGCATCTGTTCTATTCCATACCAGCAGCAATGTTGGAATTCCATTTTCTAAGCAGGCAAAGTTGTGCTTCAGCTCTGAAGGTACCGAGGTGGAAGGTTGTTTGGCTGTGGAAGGGAGCCGAGGCTGTTGCATCTGAAGGAGGGAGGATGTGGCTTGTTGAAACAAACTACCCCTCCTTCTGTGAGGAGGGGTGAAATACTGTGCTCTGTTAGGGCTCTCAGTCCAAAAGGGCACAATCAAATGCAGCTCCTGTTATTGAGAAATCCCGTAGCAGAAGACAGACATGATAAATGCCTTAAGGGTTGGAAGGGCTGTAGAGCACACGCTTCACTAAACACACAAAATCACCTGTCAGGCGAGGGTTTCTCTGCTGTGTAGATTTTTTTAGTGTCTGATAAGGTGCACTGTACTGTATCTTAATGCAAGACTGGCATCTTTGATGGAATTTTATTTATGCTTTAAAATTAACACAGCGAGAGTTATCTGCCCATATTGTTTTCTTTAATTTTGTTCACTTTACTTTGTTTTAGAAAAATTATATTTAGGCCTCTACTTAGAAAGAATAGCATCTGTTAAAAATACTCTATCTTTGCCTCAAAAAAAATTACAAAAGTAAAATATAAGTTATAGTTCAACTTCACTGAACATGACAGAAGTACGTTACATTTACCGTTCTGTTGACTATGTTAAGGGTCCTATTATGTTCACCAAATTCATCTTTCTGAAAGCCTGTAGTGATCAGCATATAGAATAGTCTGCACGTAGTCGCTTGGTTCATATTTCTTTCTTTTTAATGCCAGAAGGCTATTATCTAGTACTATTACAAGGCATTGAGAGCTTCAGTTGTTTTTCTGATTGCTGCAGTCCTCCAAACAGGGAGCTTCACAGAGGACAAGTTAATCCCTCATAATGAAATCACACCATGAAGTGGTTCATACTAATCAGGGCTTCTTTTGCCTTTAAGCACATGACATGGTTGTAATCATTGCTGTTTCAGTTACAGGTATTTTGGTGAAGAAAAATGAATTTTATGTCATATGACTTCTTTGCACTTAATCGGCAAAAATATAGAAAGATTAACTTCAAGTTCTTTTATAAAAAGATCTACACATGCGAATATCTTCTCCTGCAGGATGATAAAATTGCGTTCTCTTCGGCCATGAATATCATATGCATCGTTTTGCTGGGTGGATTATGCAGAAGCTATTAAATGTGTACATTATTTTCACAGATCCAACAGAGAAGGTGACTATTCAAGTGCTGTCACAAAGTAGGACCATTAAAGAAGGCGATAACATCACTCTGAAATGCTCAGGAAATGGCAACCCTCCTCCACAGGAGTTCCTGTTTTACATTCCAGTAAGTCCTGCCTTGCTGTCAGTGCATAGTGAAATATTCTGTATCATCCCTTCCTACAGACATTGCTACATGTCAGTGTATACGTGATTTTATAACAAATGAAGGAAGGAATTCAATGAGACAAACACTGACGACAGACATTGACCATTATATCAGACTCTGAGAACGCCTCACCTCAGTTGGCAAAATATTTTTGAAAAAAAGTTGCTCCTTCCCCACAGCCCACCTGAATTTTTCAGAAGTTAGACCCTACTAAAAATTACAAGGCTTCATTTCCCATCATTATATACTTTAATAAACGGCTTTGATGACAGCAGTTTAGCATCTTGAAGAAAACTATCTCATCTGTTGTCATAACAAAAATCCAGCAGTGAAAGTACAGGAAATTAACTTAGCTATTTTTTGGACTTTCATAGATGAATCTTTGTGCAATTTCTTTTCTTCAGTTAATGAATTGTTTGGTGGCATAAAACCACAAAAACTAATGTGTGTGACAGCACAGGAGAATAAATCTGCCAAATGTGTAAGACACAGACTGAGAAAAATAAAAGCTTTGTTACTATTAATCTTCTTAGTATTGGTGAAATCCACAGACGGATGTGGCTTTATATTCCAAGACTTCTGGCCCTGCTTCCCATGTCCTGCTTCTTGCTCCTGTATTATATCCCTTATTTGTTCCTGCTGCAGTAGTGAGCAGAGCTGATCTTGAGAGAAGCCAAAAGAAGTGGCATGTTTTCAGGTACTTCAAAACCAACATGTCACCATTTGAGTATAATTGTCATCTACTCTGGACTCCTGGCATGTTTGAGTTGCTGAAGAGCAGCAAGGGAAACTGGGAGCTGAAATCCTCTTATCTCAGAACGGCCATTTAGTCATCCTAAGAACTCACTAAATGCCAGGAAGAAAGTGTATGGTATCTCTCCTTCCTCCACTATCACAGTCAGTGAGCTAAACACCCAAGTTTGTCTTATCTTCTCCCTGGTACCCGATACTAGTCCTTTTTCTCAAGGAGAGCTGGAGTTGGTGATTTCTTTGCAAGACTCATGGGTATTATAAATCTCTTTCTGGATTCAGAGATAGGAATTAGGGTATCAGTCTGTGCTTGTTTTAAAGCTGATCTGTCTGTCCATTGTAATCGGGGGAAACTGGGGAACTGGACAGCCAGAAAGCAACACTTGCTGGCTAATTCAAAACACCAGTGTCTGTAGATAACTGCATAGAAAGTATTGTATATCCTAACCGGCTCTATATCATGATGTGGATAAAGCAAGGTTTGCTTGTGCCATTCAAGGTGTGTAATGCAGTACAGTTCACTTAATGATTTTTCCTCATCTGAATATGTCATATCAGAATCAGATTTAAAACCACAAAATGTTCTGCTGCTTTGATTTCTGCAACACTTTTATTCGTAGACTGTATCTTTCTGAAAAACTTTCAAATTTTTTATTTTAATGTCCTCTACAAATGATTTAGTCATTCAGTTAAAAGAGTAAGCTTGTAGGTGTTTTTTTAACTGTGTTGTCATGTAGGAAGTAAACCTTACTATATTTAACAGGTAGTTCCACTTCAGTGTGTGTATTTTGGAGTATTTCATCATTCTTATAATAAAAAATCCTCAACAAAAATTAATGGTTTTAGCAGGCCCATATACAATAAATGTTTTGTTTTCCATCTGCAGGGAGAAACAGAAGGTATAAGGAGCTCAGATACTTACGTAATGACAGATGTCAGGCGGAATGCAACAGGAGAATACAAATGCTCTCTGACTGACAAAAGCATGATGGATTCAACCACCATCACTGTGCACTGTAAGTCATTGCATTTTGCACTCCTGTCTAGGATACAAACTGATCTTGGACCTTCCAGAATGCCCTCTTTGCTTAGTTAGGTAGATTAGTTCGGTTGCTTACAGGAGAACTGAGTGAAGCAGTTGGTTTGAAGTAGTGTCTGGTCATTTTTCTTTATTCTAATGTATTTCTGTTTGAAAATCCTAACTTTCTGTATTCATTTGCCTAGATACAGATTCACTCTATGTAACTTTTGTACAGTATATGATATTATTGCACTGTCACATACAGTGAGAATTTTGGTATTTTATATGTCACTCATGTGAACATATACGTGGCAGATTATTTTCCTCCAGCCGTGCCTTAGAATGCACACAAACACCAAGCTGATCCACAGTGATATAACTGAAAGTCATTCTTCATAGCCAAGTTCATATTTACCTCAATGAGGGTAACGTGTAAGGAGTGTAGAAAAGAGACTTAGGAAGTCATTTTGTTCACATAGGAAAAATTGCTTCTTTTACTTTTCCCAGAATCATGACAGCTACAGACCTCAGTAAATTTTCTTTAGCTGGATACTAGAGTATTTACTCATACTATCAACAACACTTCAAAAGCAGCCATTGAACTGGTTGAACCACTGAAGCAATGGTTGCTTTTAATCTCTTTATGTGAGAAAACAAGAGCAGGAACTCTTTCAAACTCTGCTCTGCTATCACAGGCTGTGAAATGAGACTCAGGCTAGTGGTAGTAGGTTTTCCCTAAAAACATTGATGGTTTGTAGTCTTCACAGTAGCACAAATACCTTTAGTAGTTGACAGGTTCAGAGGGATCTGATAGATAATGAAGTTTAAAGGCTTCTGCAGTAGTTATGCTTTACATAAAAAGAAATTTCATGTTTGTATACTTGGTTTTGAATTTTTTTTCTTGAAAGAGTTACAATACATGCATAATATCACATAATCACAGAATATGCTGAGTTGGAAGGGACCCACAAGGATCATTGAGCCCAACCCCTAGCCCTGCAGAGGACCATCCCCCAGAGTCACAACATGTGCCCAAGAGTAATATATCTGTACACGAATAATTACACTATTCCATTTAATGAATATTTTGCCTTTAATATGATCATCCGCTGTCATCCTATTCCCCCCCCCCTTTTTGCCAAGAGTTGGGTGTGTAAGATCTGAAAAGAGCCCTGTACTACTGCCTCTTAACTGCCCAATATCAAAAGTAGATTGCTGGTCTTTTGCTCTGGTATAACTGACTCTTTTATTTTACTCCAAGTGTCTACTTATACTTTGATAAATAGTTATTCTAAAGAATGGCTTCCTCAGTTCCAAGTGATTTATAACAAGCCAGTTTTCCTTTCTCTATTTTCTCTGCATGTTGGAAGAGCTTTAGTATGCCAGAGAAGCATGTATTTTCTTGGCACAAGTCTTTCCAGTGTTGGCAGCTAGTGCAGCTACTCGGAACTCATAGGTACACTCTAGCACCCTATTGCTTCTCTTCATTTAGGATTCATTTTGTTATGTTCTGTTTTTCCAAAATACCGCTACCTGCAATAAAGCTGTTGTTTAACTGAGGCACAGTGGCCTGGAATAGTTCTGTAATTCCTGAATATCCAGACAATGCCCCGTCTTTAAGGTATTTTGGTGTCTTGCCTTATGCTGGTCTAAAGCATTTCTGCAGCACGTTTTTTCCTCCTTCAAATAATACTTACTAATGCCTATCAAATCCTACTTTTTCTCCCTCTTTTGCTTTATTGCTTACCTTTCCACATATAGATGAATATTTCTGTCTATGCCATTACACCTGAAAAAGCCTTGATTAGGAGTCAGGGCTTTCCATTTCCTCACATCCAATCTCAGCATTTTAGCTTTTTTATTTTCCTTTTAAGAAACCCAAAACCATGAACACAACAAGAAGGCAGCAGTATAATAATTTTGGTTTTAATCTGGAAAACTATTTATAGTAATTTGTTATATTTTCAATGTAGTGTTTTTTCACAAACAGATTTTTTTGAGCATTATAATTACACTGGTTCCTTTCAGTGTCTAGGTAGGGAAAGCTTCTTGCTGGTATGAAAATACATTGTCCTGTCATAGCCCTCAAGTATTTTTGTAGGAAAATATTCTGGCTGAATACTGAGCTCTTTTTTTTCCAAGGCGAATATAAATTATAAGACTCGCGGAAAGCTGAAAATTTACAGTAAAGCATCTGAGTTACCCGTAATGTTTAGGGAAATACTTTATTTATGAAGAAAATTACAGGGGGGGCCGAAAGATTCTCTTACCTTATCCACAGAATATAAAGAACAAACTGGACAACTCAAGCTCTTGTCCCTCAGAGCAGGATTTGTGCAGCCGGGTCCCAGTGTAAAGTCCAGCAGAACTGAGTGCTTGCAGTTGGCATGATGTGTCCCTCAAGAGAGGGAGCAACAGAACGGGATTTATGTTGTGAGTTTGGGTTTTTTTACACTGTGTTGTAATTTTTCTGCCGGCTCTGATCCTTGAATGAGTTCATCCAGGATCAGATAAGTAAAACTGGCAGAGGCCAGGAAGTAACAGGCCAGGGCAAAAGGTGTTTGCAACCACTTAAACAGATAGAGAAGCACACCCTGTGTGAGGCAAGGAAAGCAACTAACAGTAGAGGACAGGTGTACCTTCCCTCAGTTATAAAGAAGCAACTCTTTCAGCCCACAGTCCCTTTTCATTACCTATTGCTATGGGGATTTGAACAACTTGGTCTAGTGTTGATGTGTCCCTGCCCATGGCAGGGGTACTGGATGTAGATGATCTTTTAGGTCTTTTCCAGCCTAAACCATTCTGTGATTCTCTAATTGTTTCTGCATGTAGAACTCAGTATGGAGAAGATAGGTCTGTGGAACTTCTACTTTGTGATGCTTTCCTTTTTGCTAAAATGTGTTTTCTGGGGAAATAGTTTTGCAAACCTTCCAGTAAATTAAAGGGTTTAGAAATTTAGCATTTATGTTTCTCTATAGATATTTTTATAGCCTTGTCTTGTCTTGTCTCTTCTTTCAGTAAAGTCATTGAAAATACAGGGGAAATCACCTTTTGAATGTTACATGGAAAAATCGATTCTCAGTATACTAGGAGAAGTTTCTGATCTTTGAATGAGGTTTTCTGGTTTTCTGCTAGTATATTTATGGAGTTCAGACGACAGGGAAGTGTTGTGCATAGTTTTCCCAGCTGTAGCACAGTATTCCATCAGAAGTCTCTGTTAAATGCTGGGAGTCTGTCCTGAATGTGCCACAGAGTTTCAAAACTGAAACGTATGCTCCAATCTTCCCCACATTAATTCCATATCTCTCTCACGTGATGTGGTAACGTGTGCAGAATGCACTATATGTCTCTTCCCTGCACTACTTGGTATGCAAAGGCAGCACTGAAATCAATGCAAGACTTCAAGTGAGACCACATTAAGAGCGAGCATATATTGAAAATGCTGCCTGATGAGAAGCTTGTTTCTGAAGAACATTTCAAAGCCAAACAGGAAATGTACAGAAAATTCTTGCAGAAAAGTTTTTCTTTCAATGAAAACAAAAATTTAGTTTTGACAGTCTAATGTATGCAAGAAATATTATCTCCTCATACTTCTGTACCAAGGAGAGATTACTTACTAATGGAGCATAGAAGTAGAGAGGTAAAAGTATCTACATCACATTTCTTTGTGAGCCCTACAGATAAACTGGCAGAATATTAATCCAAATCAAATTGCTCATGTAGAGTTCCTAGAGGGGATCCTATGTTAAACAGTAGCTTAATTCTGTACTTGCCTCATAAATCACCTTGCAAATACTGCTCTGAGCTATGGAGTTCGTCTCATACAGTGTAAATTTTCCTGAACTTCTTTAGCAACCAAGACCACTGTGTGAGAGGGACTGTACTCTCAGTTATACCGCAAAAAGAGGCTGGCGGTGCACACGCATACTACCCTGGAGAAGTACTGGGCTGAAGGATTGCTCTGGGCTCAGTGTCAGTCTTGCCTGAGATGAAGGCAAAAAATTTCAGGAGTTTCTGTTTCTCATGGTGTATGTGAGAGGAATGCCTCCTTGTATGGTCTTTGGTGATCTCGGGTTTGAGGTGCTGTCCTGCTTCAGAGAACAAAGGGTTTAAGTAGATGTTGAAGGAAATTCACCTTGAGGGGGAAAAAAAAATCTTAGCTTTTTTTCTTCAACCACCCCTCTGCCTTGGTAGATGTGCTTAAGAGTAACAGCAAGAAGAAACACATCCCGAACACCATTGGAATCTATACACCATCTCACTGGATGAGTCTTGTCTTTGTTTCTATTTTTGTTTTCTGGAAGCCACAGTAACATAGTTTGGTTGTGTTTACTACTTTCAGGAGGCAGAAGGAGAAATCCCCGTAGGAATACAAGAAACAAGATGCCATTTTATCTCTTCATCAAGATCTTTGATTCATTTGCAGATGAAAGTACAGTTCTTGTGGCCCCTTGGACTAGACATAAGGCTTGTAACAAAAATAATAATACGGACTAGTAGTACAGGATGAACCTTTGTTGTTCCCTCAAGTTCTACCTTTAATTACAGTGGTGTTCCCAGGGCAACCACTGAATGAAGCCAGTAGTGAAGTTCAGTGTTTTGTTATGGAAAACTCACTTTCCTGTAGCAAGTGTGATTTTTGTCTGCAGCTTTTTTTCAACTCTGCTTAAAAACCGAAAGGATGCTTTGCAATCCTTTTTCAGCAAATTCTCTATTTGTGATGAAGTCATGTGTGCATTTGAGACTGCACATGTATGTGTGTGTGTATGTGCACTCATCTGTGATAGTCATTTGACCAGGCAACTTGGCTTTCAAGCAAGGCACTGTGAGAGGGGAAGCAAAACAGAGATTTAGTTTGGCAAACCCTTCTTTTTTTTTCAGTTTGGGATTTTCTTTAAAAAAAAAAAAAAACAAAAAAAAAAAACAACCAACCAAACAAAAAATACCACCAACATTGCCAGCCCACCAACTCCTTATACTAAGAAAAACCTAGAGCAGTGTTTCGTGAAGTGTCTGTTACTGCCTCTCACCATGCCTTATGTCAAACACAGCTATCCATGACTGCAATTTCCCTGGAGCTTAAACATGTCAGGCAGAGCTTGGACTCTTTTGAGTTACACAAAAATAGCATTTTAAGTTAGAAATGAGAACAAATAAATCAAGGGGCCTCATGTGCAGCCCCCCAAACCTATAATTCAGACTTCTCACTTCAGTCAGTATCATGTCTCATGCACCCTCTGTTTGACCACTGTCATCCCCTCCAGATTCTGATGATAAAAATAATCTTGTTTTATCAGATTAAAGGAAATTACCCCTTGTCCTCCTGTCTTTTTCTTGACACTTACTATTTAGGTTAACCTGTCCCCACCTGCACGAGTTCTCCCCTGAAGATGTATTTCTACCTGGCCCATACCAAGCTACCCTCACAGGAGTCTGTGCTTCCCCTTTCAAGATGCACATACTGCTGTGTGAAGTACTTCTTCAGCTTCTTGTGCCTATTTTGTCATTCTTTCAGCAGTACAAGGTGAAAAAATGTATCCATTTGTCTAGTGATTAGTGAGGTTTTGCTTTTCCTTTTAGCCTATAATTACAGCAAAAATATGAATGTTCTGCAATGCCTATTTTAGAATAATTCTCTCATCTCCCTTACTTGTAAAATTGACTTAGATTTTATTGAAGAAGTGAAATCTTGAATTTAATGAGTGCAATTAGTCACATTTTCTTTTCTTGGTAAGCCTTTGAAATGGGCCAGGCTTTCCGAGATTAACTTTTGACAAATGTTCTTTCTATCCCAGATTTGGATTTGCAGCTTACTCCTAGCGGAGAAGTCACAAAACAGATTGGAGAGGCCCTGCCTGTGTCATGCACAATTTCTTCTAGTAGAAATGCAACTGTGTTTTGGATAAAGGTCAGTAATTCATCTACTTCATGCTTCATCTGAGCATTCACCTCTTCATATTATTGCTGCTACTTCAGTGTTTTGAAAGGAAGGAAGGAAGTTGTTCATTGGGCTTTTTAAAGAATATTGTTAAAATGGGTCTTATGCATATGGCTAAAATGAGAGCTACTCACTCACAGTGATGACTGAAAATCAGTTATTGTAATTATCAGTTCAGTTTTCAAATGTAAAGAAGTAATGCATACTGTAACACAAACATAACTTTTTTGAAATAGACTTCAGAAGGCCCTTTGAGAATCAGGTTCCTCTAAGAAAGAAAGCAACCCCATTTGGAAGAATTTTGGTGCATTGTTTTCTCAGAGTCAAGCTTGATCTTGTTTCCAATAAACATAATAAAAGGACAAAGCAGGCTGAGAGATCAGATGTTAGCACTGGGTGTTGAGTGGCTGGTACCAAATCTGCAGTGCTGGAAACTTAAAATAATGATGTCTGATGGTTGTTTACCGAGTATATGTTGATCTCAGAAGCCTGGCCCGGAGTGGAGTTGCTTGCATTTCAAACAGTTTGTACCAGTAGTGGTTTTGGCTAATCTACTAGGAAAGCTTAGAGCTAATAACTCTGCCCTTCTTTTGAAAGCAAAGTTGTTCAAGAAGAAGGGAGGTGACTTGCATAAATCTCCAGTAGTTTCCACTTTTCATGCTGTATATTGAAATGTACTTATTAATGGGGAAACACCTTAAGAGTAAGGCTCCAATTTGCCAAAGCATGCAAAAACTTCTGTTGAAAGTAGTCATATTTTTAATTTAGGGATTAATGTATCATGAGTTAATCTCTGTCACTTCTTACTTTATCAGGACAATACCAGAATGCAAACAAGTCCATCATTTTCAAGTCTTCAGTATCAAGATGCTGGAAACTACGTCTGTGAAACTACTCTACAGGAGGTCGAAGGATTAAGGAAAAGACAGACACTTAAACTTATTGTGGAAGGTAAGTGAGCAGATAGTTATGATGATTAATTGTTCTTTTTAAACAAAAGGATTAACTGTAATATTGTTCTTGTAGGAAAACCTCAAATCAAAATGACGAAGAAAACCAACACAAATAAAATGTCTAAAACAATTATCTGCCATGTGGAAGGTTTCCCCAAACCAGCAGTGCAGTGGACAGTTACTGGTACTGGAAGCATCATAAATAAAGCAAGTATCTTTCTTACTACTTTATTCACCAAAAGATAATGTGCAAATTAAAATCAAGGAACATTTTTCAGGTAGTGAGATTGAAGAAAATAAGTCTTTTTCATTTATCTAAGAGAAGGTTAAGTGGTAGCTGTAGCTATATGGTCCTTACAAGGACGATTTTTTTAAGATAAAGGTTTTTTGAATAGAGCAGGTGAAGAGGCAAAGGAGATTCACTGGCTACAGGCCAAAACTGGAAGGAAAAGGTTACAAATGAAATATGCATTTTTTTAAGTGAAGGTACTTAGTCTAATGTGCTGATTTTGCCATTGCATAAAGACTTTGCAAATATTGGTGGAACTATAGAACTTATATTAGAAAGCAAATGGGTACTTGCTGTAGGCATTAACTGGGTGAAATGCAATGAAATGTGGCATGTATGAGTCAGAAATTACATTCAGTATCGTTCCTTATGGGGTTTGCAGCTTTTATCCTAATTTTTATAGTTGCTTTTGTATGGTTATGCCTGTTGTTTCTCACTGGAAACAGAAGGGTAATGCATTCATCCTGAGGGATAAATAAGAAGTACCCATATATAGCAGGGAAAATACCTGGAAAACAACCAAACTGAAGTATTTTGGTATTGATTACCGCATCCCATGCAAAGCATTGCTACGTTTTGCCTTAGCAGGAAGAATAAATGAGACCTCTCTACAAACATTCAGTGACTGGAAGTACAATGCACAGTGCTCCTGTAGATTTCATTTTCAAATGAAATCTCATATATTTTCAAATAGGTTTTGCTCTAAGCCTACAGAAATTATGTATAGCTGTCAAAATGTGTCCATTTACTTGAAGCTATACAAATGATTGAAAATAATTTTCTCTGGATGTTGCATTAATCCAAGAATGATGTACAGCAAATTTAAGGAACAACACATCACTATTACAGTACAGATACTACAGGTGCTACCAAATACACATAGCTTGGCAAAATAATGCTAAGTGTGGAAACAACTTGGAAAGCTGAAAAATGGAAAACTTAGAACAGTTCTTTTCCTTATAAAGATATAAATGAAAAATAGCAAGATGGAAAGAAAGGATAGCTTAGAAGTTTGGGTTTTTCTTGAAGAATTTTATCACTTGGAATATTTTTTGAATAGTGGAAAGAAAAGGAAATACAGAATGTGGTTACCTTTCTTTAAAAAAGCCTCTTTATCATTGATCTTCCAGTGCACACTATACTATCTATAACTAGATATGTTGCCAAATTGTTTTCTTTCAAATATTCACATTACCATTTAATAAAATAATGCATATTTCAATTGCTATTGTTTGGAAAAGTGAAGTATTTGTTGAAAGACATTTCCCTCTGAATATTTTCAATGTGTAATACAGGTAGTGCATGTATGGTTTTTTGCTTTTTTAAAGGATACTAATCTTCATTTTTTACTTTTTCAGACAGAGGAAACAAAATATGTTAATGGGAAATTTGCCAGTAAAATTATAATTGCTCCTGAGGAAAATGTGACTTTAACTTGCATTGCAGAAAATGAGCTAGAAAGGACTGTGACCTCCATGAATGTCTCTGCTAGTGAGTGTCCTATAAATATCATTTCCTTAAAGTTATAGTTTCTCATAAAGTACCCACACATCTCGCTCAAATGAAGAGTAGGTCTGCTTAGTAATGTTGATACTAAGATATTTAACCTTTTTGTCTTAAGTCAAGCAATTGTAAATCCACTCTGGATCAGTAGTACATAAAATTTATTGATAGCTTTCTAGATGAAGTGACTTAGTCTTCATGACTTTCTTGGCTAGCTATCTATTTACAACAGTAAACAATATAACAAAATAATATTACAACATAATAGTACAAAATATTGCAAAATAATACTTTATTAACAAGAGAGAAGTCTTTATTTATTACTAAATTAACATAATGTTTTAGTCTCCAAATTCCAGTTTATTACTACTGGTATGACTTGACTCACAACAGAAATCAGCCATACTGGGCTTTAATCAGATACCACTTTTCAATGATGAAAGGTAGTGAAAAGCTACAGTTTGTGGAAGGGTAGCACACTTTAATATTACAGATTTTGAGTAAGATTCTTCAACTGGATATATTATATTACAAAGGAAACAAACACTTTTGTTTAAAGATGAGATTAATTACCTTGTTTGGCAAACACTGCATTAAGTTTCAGTTTCTGTCATTGCAGTAAATAGGCAATTAAAGGTGATGTTCAGGTCTAATACATTTTGTCTTTAATTTAATTTTAACATTTTTCATTTCAGTAAGTATTCCAGAATATGATGAGCCAGAGGATAGAACTGGTATGTATGGTTTTCTGTCTCTATAACCCTTTCTTTTGATTGTCTTAGTTCAAGACCTACATGGTGCCAGTGCACAATTTCTGCAGTCCCTCAAAGGTGGACTTAATTTGAAATGGCTCGTGCCATGATTGACTAAGACGTGATTTTCTTGAAGCTTAAAAGATGAAAGTACATTTAAAGAACAATGCCTACATTTTTTGTTTTATTTATTTTGACTTGCTGACCCCTTTTCCTGTTTCTGATGAAAATTCTTTAGAACTGGTGTAATGTTTTACTTTGTCATAAGTCATCTCTAACTTTTCTTCTTTGCTTCAGATGACAATAGCGAAAAAGTTAATGACCAGGCAAAGCTAATAGTGGGAATTGTGGTCGGTCTTCTGCTGGTTGCCCTGGTTGCAGGTGTTGTCTACTGGCTCTATGTGAAGAAATCAAAGTAAGAATTTATGGAAAACTTCACGATAAATTCGAAAAAGAATAACCATAGGCAGAAGTGTACGTTCACCTGTTTTCCTTCCTGCAGCATTCCAGTAGTCATGGGTGGGGAAAAGCTGTTACAGTACGTGCACTTAATAGAAAAAGGAAACTTGACACCTCTGGTTGGCTTGTCCTAATGCGTAACAGGACTCATCTCCTGGAGGTGGGGGTCTAAGATTTTCAAAGATTGTAGATGTAATGAGGTTGTCTTTCCTGACAGCCAAGTCTGTGGTGGCTCTTGCATTTAAACATAGCACCTACTACTTAATTATGGAACTTGATGTGTGGGAGTCTGTTTGGCTTTGCTGGTGCTAGAAACTGTCTTCATCATTTGCTTTAAATATTGAATAACTTACAGAATAAGACTAAACGATCTCAGGGAGAAGAGTTGTTTTGTTCATAGGTGCTTTGAGATCTCTGAAGTAAAACTGGTAAAGGTAGAGCTTGTGTTGCTGAAAAGTCTGGAAGCTATCATTCAAATCAATATGCTTTAGCCATCCTAGGCATAGAATGGGATTTGCCAGTGAGGCCTGCTTGCTTTCAAGTTTCTTCGTTATCACAGGCTCACTTCAGAAAATAAATTGGATGATCTCAGGAAGTGACCACGTTTCTGCATCCTTTTGATGCTGGTCATGACTGCATGCCATTTGGCCTTATCCCTGTACAGTTGTCTCCAGGGAGAACTGAGGGCAGGCTTGCTTTCTGAAGGGCTCCTTACAGCTGCTTCTTATCACGGGAGATTAGGGTAGTTATGCATAACATGCACAGATCAGTACAGGTGTAAAAGTAGTCTTAAAGTTCAATTGTTCTTTCTGTGGCCTTTCATTAAAATTAGATCAAATTAGATCTAAAATATACCAGTTGGATTTTACTATGAACAAATGTGTTTTCATTTATGTTATCCTTTTTTTAGATAATACATAAGGACTTTACTTCAGCCATAACTGATCAGATTTTGGAAGCTTTTCAAATGCAGAATTGTTACAAATCACCCAAGCACAGAACCATACTCAGATATAATACATGGAGGGGGTTTTTGTAAAGCTTATGCTTCTTTTGGTAAAAATTAAAAAGGATAACATACAGTGCTCTTCCACTCGCATTTTGCTACTATTGTGATAATGTCTAGAATAATTTTCTTTTTTTTGTTCCTTTTTGAATATGTGAATGTGGAATCATAAAACTGGTTCACTGGTTTGGGTTTTTGGGGTATAAGGAGGGCAGAGAAGGTAAAGTAAGTAACTTTTCTTGTACCATTATGTAGTATGGGGAGAGCTAACAGGAATTGTAGAATTTTAGTTAATAAACTCACGCTATATAACTTTTTCTGCTTCAGAGATAACATACAGCATATTCTAAATGGACAACACTTACTTTCCTCAAGTTTAGAGGAAAAATTAAAACTAGAATTGATTAGAGAGGTTCACTGGAAAAAAACCCCAAACCTTTATAGTTATATAATAGTCTCCATATTTGATATATGGTTACTGGCTTCTAAAACCCTTAATTGATGCATCATCATTGACAGTCTCCTGTTTTCAGGATATTTAAGTTGATCTAATGTTATACTCCCTGCTTTCTGTACACCATACTTGCAAGAGGAAGCAGAGTGCCAGTACCTATTCTGTCAAAGTTTTCATTATGACTTAGAGCCTAGAAGTCAAAGTAGACCACATAAAAAGCACCTTACGCCTCTAGACACAACCTGTGTCTAATCACAACCCCTTCCATCCCCATACAGGCCAGCAGTTCATAGTTATTTTTTTTAAACCCACCCTTGAACAGTAACTCAACTAATCTCTATCCCCAAAGTGACGCCAAAGGAAAGTCTGAGAAGGCAGCAGCACAGAACTTTGCAAGTCTGCCGAGGCAAGAAAAACATTACTTTTTTGTTATTGGTGTTGTGGTTTGTACAATATTCTATTGTCTTGTCATCCACACTAAGTAGGAATTATACTTGTAGCCTTGGAGTATGTTCACAATAAATCACTTGTACAGTTATTCACTGCATCAGCTCCACTTGATGGAAAAACTGATTATTGCCACATATTCTTTTCAGTATGAATATTATCCCATAAATAAGGGACTCATCTGTATTCCACATTCTGCAACCCCCTCTTAAATAAAGAGTTGAGGCTACCTACCCCGGCATGCCTTGTTTCTCCTTCATCTGAGCAGAAGGCCAAACACTTGTTCTCTGCAGATTTCTCCTTTTTCCAAAAAGGATGTCTTAAACTAATCTGCACTGAACAGAATATATCTTAGCACTTCAGCATATTTCTAAAATTTTTGTGTCAGTTGAGTGATTCTAGGAGACCCATCTTCAGTAGATCCTTCATCTATGAAATTTTCACCTTGCCAGAAACAGCTGAGGCTACAGCAGAAATTAAAGATCTGGAATGGAAATAGTGCACTCAGCACCCTGTACCCTTGCTCTCCAGTCATGGCAGTTCTGCATGTAGATCAGACCTTTGCCCCATTTTTGTGCCTGAGGTTTGGAGATGCACAAATCTCAAGTCACATGAGGCTGGACTGAGGTTAAAGTGGTTTAAAATCTGGTGAAGGAAAGTTCAGCTGGGCAAGTTGACGCACAGCAGCAGTCTTAAGATTGTTCATACTCGGAGCACACCAAACTCTTCAAATACTTCCTAGATCCCAGTAGTCAAAACTGTTTCTCTGAAACTGAACACTTGAAGCATAGCAATAAAAATATCAGCCTTTCTGATATTTTATAAGAAACAAGCATATGAATCCAAATATGTAGGAAACTTGCTGTATGTTATGAAAAAGACTCATTTGTATTGGGTTTTGTGCAGTTCCCTTCCAGGGAAAAGACATAGTTACATGACACAAATCCTCTGTAAAAGGCCACCACATAAATTAAAAAATTGTCACCAATTTCTTGGTGACTGGAATATTTTTCTAATATCTCTTTTTCCTTGCTGACGGACATTTGAAAATAATTGGAGGAAGTGCAAGGCAAGATTGGGGTAAATAGGAGGAGATTGCCGATAGTCCCAATTTGAATGTACAAGATCATCAGCTCCTAGAAAATTTTTTGCATCAGTGCAGTTGAGTTTCTGATGTGCCTTTCAAAAGGGATGCAAGCTTTAATGAAATTCTTGGCTCTTGCTTCAGCATGCAGAACTACACTGATGTCTGTCCTCTTACCTGTCATTGTCTCAAGCTTGGGTAACAAGGAAAAACAGCACTGCCTCCTGTCTTTCTTAAACATTGTTGAGGGCAAGGCCTGGACTTGCAAGATGAAAAGAAATCAGAAATTAAAACCCTACAACAATTTTCGGGACACCTATATGCAGTCTGTATTTACAGTACAACAGGCAAAACAATTGACATGGAAAATGTATCTGAACAAAATCTATTAAAATAGCAGCCTCTCAAAATGCACACATTCCAAAGAAAGCTAAAAATCTCACTTCAGTATTACTTGCAAAGAGATTTTGATTAGGAATCCCTGAGGATAATTATTTTCCTGAAGAGCAAGCATAGATATGTGTAAAGTATGAGTCATAATTTTAGCTCAGAATGATTCATGTTTTACAAATTAATTTAAAAAAAAAAAGAATAACTGAAGCCAACTTCTCGCTCCTCAGAACAACAGGGCCAGAGCACGGGAAGGTGTGGGCTTTGTTTGTGGAGCTGCAGATAATGTTACAGTGTGAGAGAGTGCTCCAGGCCTGGGCAGAGTGGGCCGTCTACCCTTTCTGGCAAATCCTCAGGAATATTTCTGTCCATTCAGACTACATTCCCCAGCTGCTCAGATATCATCAAGAAGTTGCTCTTGAGTTGCAGATGGAGTGAGCTGACAGGAGTTAATGCACGAAGAGTAAGGAACAACTGTTGTTGAATGCTAAGCTGGCAAAGGACCATTTGTCCTGCGCCTCAATCACCTCAGGAAGCGATGGAAACCATGTTTTGAGACATTTCTGTTACAAACCCAAGCCACGTCTGTTGAGCCCTGAGGATTGGTGCCATGCCAGAGTCGGCTGTTCCTCTGCTGTTGGCAGAGCACTGCCAGTGGATCACACTGCTGCAACTTAGCACAAAATTACTCTTGTGTCTTTTAACAACACTATTTAAATAGCACTAAAATAGGCAGCAGTATTGTTTGTGCTAAGGTGGTTAATCTGCCTAGATATTGCTATGTGGGGAACAACAGAAAAAAAGGGTCAGCAAGATCACTGAACCATCATAAATAAACAGCTGCATTTCAGTCTCGGGCATTGAGAATCGAAATCCATCTGATTGTCAGACATGAAAAACTGCTACTACTCTCATTTCAAGCAAGTGGTTTATAACATCCTCAAAAAGAGTTCTGGATCTCCTGCCTCTTTCAAAGTCACAGTGTTGCCCTTTAGGTCTCCCATTTTCACTCGTTGTGGCTTTAGGAAAATAGAGGTGACATTTAGTTTCATTGAATGCAGAACTAAAATAGAGCACTTTAAAACTCAAAACCTGATCTCATTGCAGCATCTCCTAGCTTTAATCACCGAATAATTTTAACCTAATCAAAGACCAGTAATGCTGGTTACAGTTCCGTCTGCTGTTAAGTGTCAGGTCATATGAGATTCAGTCTGCTTTGGGCACTGTAAAACTCTTGATAAGAGGCCAAATAAAAAGGATCACACTGAGCCATGCCAATAGTCTATCCAGTCTCCCAGAGCAGACATAAGTGGTTACATGAGGACAGACGTGCAGGATCCTGCTTTCTTGCCTCCAACTTATTTCAGCTCAGGTAATTGCCTGAGTCCAGATTCTTTCAGCTTTTCATCTCTTTCCCTGTTGTCTCCAATTTTGTGTGACTTATATATGGAAAAGACTCATTCGCTGCATGACAAACCAAATTATGTGCTTAGCCTAAACCAAACATTTTTTTTAATTTAAATTAAAAACTTTTTTTAATTTTCAAGGGATTTTTTTTTGAGGGGTTGTTTCTTTTTTGTGAGGATTAAAGAGATTTGTGAAAGGTTATTAAGAAGGTCAGTTATCACAGAAGGTCAGTCTCTACTGAAGCACTGAATTTTATTCTTCATTGCATTTCACATCCTTTCCTTTTAATGCATATCACGTGTTTCAGGTTTGGAATACCAGAAAAAAAGTAGAATGTTATTGCACAATAGAAATTTACCACTGTAGAATAACTTACTAATACTATCTCAGTACAAAATTAAATTTGCCTGCAGTAAAGAGGAGTCCAGATCTTTGCAGTAAGTAGGTTTTCAACACCAACACCTTTCTATCAATTACACAAATATAATAGAGGCGCTCTAAAACCAATCGTAAAAGGCAAATGCAGTTTTGAAGCATTAAAACTTAGAGCCATTCAGGAGATAACCTCCTCTAAACAAAAAACATTTTAGAATGGTGCCATTCAGTGTAGTCTCTGGGCTCTGGGATCCAGAATCCCATGCTCTCCTGGCACTCTACCTCAAGAGCTGCTCCCCAGCCCAGAGAGCAGCATTTCAGCACCACTCCCAGAGGTGTTGGGGGTTAGGTGCATTTGCACCCCATCGGAAGCCTTTCAGAGACAAAGACTAAACTGTCAGTACCACTCAAGGGTGGGCACACACAGTTCATAGCCACTGCTCACGGCCTCTGCTCAGATGGAGGATGTGCACAGAAACACTCCACCAGCAAAAGTTCAGATCAGCGGTTTGGGGAGGTACATACCTGCATGGTGTCAGCGTGACATGTCACAGTATCCTGCTAACCTGTGTCTTCATTGTATTTTGCAAGTCAGCGTCACTGCGGGTCTTTACCCTGAAGCAAGGGCGAGCATATGCATGAATCTGTCACAACAGACCTCACTTTTCTGTAGGGGAAACAAATTATCTGTAGAGAAAATGCATATACGATAATCTGCTTTGACACAAGGGATTTACTTTGTCCCACTCAAACACATTTGCCCATTTACATTTTAAAAATTGCGGCCTTCAAAATGTTATCGCAGCACTGCAGGAATCTTTCACCTTGGCAGACAGTGAGGCTTCTCACAGATTAAATGAATGGCATAGTGGTTTTATTGTGCTAAGATAAACTAAGCACTTAACTCATTAATTCATCTCCACTACTTGCATTAAGGAAGACCTGCTATTTAAAATGAGGCATACCTCTTCCCCCCCCCTCCAAACATCTACACAATTTCATCTTTGCCCAAAGCCTGTCAGTCACAGCTAGCACAGATCTAGAAACCAGAGTGTGATTTTTTTTTCAGTGTTGCCAGAATTTTCATGAATTTCTTCACATTTAAAGAGCTTCCGTTTGGCACGGGCTCTGTAAGTCATTTACTACAAGTACACAAAAGATTGCTGTGTTGATCAAGATATCTTAGCCACACTTGTAACATTTTAGTACGCCTTAAAGCAAACTCTTGTTTTTTGAAACAAGCTACACAATTACTTTGTCAGGAAACATGGATCTCCACAACTGGTTTAACCTTGCTAAATGTCTGCTAGCTCAGGATAATTCTGAATTCCTCAAGAGGTAAATCAAACACACAGAGCCCTACTTGCAATACTTCCTGTGGTACCAACACCAGTGGGAAATCTGGTGCCGTTGGCCTATTTACAGACATATGCAAACCTGCTGAGAACAGAACCTGTCAAAGTTTTCCGTTCGAGGGGAGGAGGCAGTGTCATTAATGTGAGGATGGAACAAAACGCTGTAGACGTGCAAAAATGACCTTCTTTTTTACGTTATAGGACAGCATCAAAACATGTAGACAAAGATCTTGGAAATATAGAAGAAAACAAAAAACTAGAGGAAAACAATCATAAATCTGAAACTTAAGAGAAAATGTGTCAGTCATCATTCCAGGTAAGTGTTTAATATTGCAGAATTTAACATCCCTTTGTCCACCATTTGTGGAATCTGTTGCTCACCTTCCAGAGATGAGGCAGAGGGGTCACTTTGAGTGGTGTAGTATCGGGACAGACAGACTCAAGCTTCTGGCCAGTTAAGAATTTGAAGCTGCACACAGAGATATTAAAACAAGCCTGACATTTAGATAATCCACATATTTGAGGAAATGAAAATATGAATTTATATAATGTGTCACTGTGGTACAGGTGTGTGTGTATGTGTATATATGAAGAATATATTTAGGTAGAGTTAGAAGGTTTCAAGTTGTGACTTGAAATGTTTACAGGAACCTTCTTCTCTTACTGAAAAGCAACAGTTTCCAAGTTCTCCCAGTCAGCTTTGTTCATCATTAGTGCAAATGGCATGAAACTTCCTTTAGAACAAAACAATTCTTTTCACTCTAGATTTTCCATACTTTTACTAGGATCAGTTTTATCCTGTAAAGAGACACTGTATATTACGTTTAGCATGAAAGTTTCCCCTGCTGGGTTCTGTGCACCAGCGATTCGGTAGATGCCGAACTTCTGTTTGGAATTACAGGAGCACTACAGAGCACCAACAGCACCACCCTGTGCTCACACATATATACACCACTGCTGCATGTATATATGCCACTCCTCTTAGAACCCAAAGTAGGGGTTTAGACCATTCTTATGGCCACTTTAGGACATTTAAAATCTGGGGTAGCCCAAGAGTCTGGAAACCAGCTGACCATCCAGAGGTTTGTTCAGTTAGTCATCAGCTGTTCTTAAAAATGAGAGTAGTACCCGTTCAGTAGTGCTGCATTGTAACTTCCTCCACAGGAAAGCTGTAGGCAGCCCTGATTTTCAGGGATCTTAAGTAAATAGCATTGGATACCTTCTTGAGGTAGTAGGGTTTTAAAGCATGTAGTGGAACTATGGTATTTCATATTTACATTAAAAGGTTTCTTATTTAAATAAATACAGCTGCCATTAATAATACCGGTATTGTCTGGGATTGTACTTTAAAGTACAAGCCACAAGTTTTGCGTTAAATATTCAAAATTCACTGAATTAGTTAAAGCACTTACACATTATATAAAGAGATGCAGCACTGCTATAGGCACTTTACTAGTAATATCACTGTTTTATAATTTCAAAAAGGGAATTGGGAATATCAAAATTATATCCTATAAATGACTTAAAAGTAGGAAAGAAGTAGATTTGGATTTTGAATAAGTTGCAGCATAAATACCCAGCATTCCTACTACAATTCTATGGGGAAATTCTGTAATCTTTTTGCTTAGGCCTTAGTCTGTATTTTTTGCCTGGTCCTGGTACCTTCTGCAACATTGTGATATTGAGGTGATTAGATGAAGTTAGCTGGGGGTATTTATTTTAACATAGGAGTTCAAATAACATTGTGTGCCTTCAGTGCAATCGTTTACTCTGTAGTTCTTCAGATCAGTAGATCTACATAAATGAAATGGACATAAATCCATTACTTACCAGATAAACTTACTGGATTTACTGGGAACAGTATTGCAACAGCTACTCTTGTCATGAAAGAAAGTGTTCATGTCATTGAACAGCAGAAGAAAGTACTATTCATGTAGCTGTTTATTTGAAGGTTAGATACTGAGTAGTTATGATGGTTAATATACTTTAAAGTGTTTAACTGGCTTTATCTTTCATATTTGCAGAGAATACATATAGACCAATTGAAGCATGAACGTGGATTGTATTTAAACATATACAAAGAAGTGACAGCTATTCATGGTTCAAGTATTAAGCAGATCATACTACCAAGTTTTCAAAGGATTTTAGACATAATTATCTCAAGATAAAAAAACCCCACAAACTAATTTTGGCAACAGCCATGATAATAGGTCACCATGTTGTGTTCTGTTCGAAATATTTTTTTGTAAATGTCTGCACTGAAGATTTCTTTTTGTTTGCCTTTATGTAAATTTTTTACGTAGCTATTTTTATACACTGTAAGGCTTTGTTCTGGGAGTTGCTGTTAATCTGATGTATAGTGTAATGGTTTTTATTTCAATTGTTTTTATGACACCCTTTGAGCAGGTACATGTCTAGTTCTGGTTGTTTTCAGTGAAGCCTCTGGTTTGTAGCAAGTACCTACAGTGTAAGATTGTCTTAAAGGAAAATGTCAAAGTCCTTTTTCATTCTTTGAAGTCATGATAAAGCAGAAGGGTGACAGCTGTGACAAGAATAAACTAAGATGTTAATGAAAGTGAATGTTTAAAAAACCGTGCAAAGCTAAACAAGCCAGAAGGGGAATAAAGAGGTTCCCTGAAGAAGTCTGGGTATTAAGCAAGGAACACTATGAAAAATTCCTAGCCTACATACAGACGGTGGCTAATAATCCTTTCCTTCTAGAGCAAGACACGCATTTTATTGATCATTATGAGTCGTCTTTCATGTTAGCATTAGGATAAGGAACTGGAATTCTGGGTTAATTTTGATTCCTTTATGTTATTCGCTGCCTTAAAGTACTGTAAATTGTCATTTCAAAGAGATACCAGTCAGAATTGGAACCTTTTTTTAAAAAGTGGTCATATCAAAGCTGCATTTTTTTCCCACAAAAATAGAATATATATATTTTTTGTGTGTTTTTGTTAACTATGCTACAGATATTGAATGCACCTTGAGATAATTTTAGTGTTTTTAACTGGTACCTAATTTATCAAACAGTACATATAATTGTAACAATGAAATGTCTATGTATCTTTAGTTACATTCAAGTTTGTAACTTTATAAACATGTTTTTTGCTTGAGGGAATTTTTAGAATGGTACTTGATAAGAGAAGGTTTTAGGGTGAATGGCCAAAAGGAAGTCATACTTAAGGGAGATGTTTCAATATATCTGGAAGGTTAGTTTCTGGAAGACAGTAACAGGCATCTTTGATGGAGGGAAAGAGTAGATTAAGCAGAACATCAGGTTTCCATTTACAAATATCCAGGGAAAAAGTAAGTTTTTATAGACTGGTAGGCAAAAATAAATAAATAAATAAATAAATAGATAAATAAATAAATAAATAAATGAAAAAGATGGACGTTAGGAAATGTATTTTGCCACTTTTGCATTATTTAGGGGGAAGAAAACACTGTTACTTGTAAATTTGTAAAATGTTAAATGTCTGGGCAGTAGTGACTGATGTCTTAATAAAAGCTTCCTGTAGTGCATTGGCATGGATTAAATACATAAGATGTCCTATAAACTCTATGCTGTATAAAATATTAGAGGGAAATCCTGTTATATGCCTCTAAACTTTAATTTGTTACTGTTTTATTTGGCAAAAAGAAAAAAAATTATAATCTTGGTCAATATTTAAACCAAAGTAAAATGGGGGAAAAAACCAAAGTAATTTGTTTTGCATGGCTAAGCCATTCTGTTATCTCTGTAAATATTGTGATTTTTTTCTTTTTAGAATTTTGTTAAAAAAATTCTAAAATTTTTAAACACCTCTTTTTCCAAAATAAAACGTGAACACACAAAAAAGTTACTTTATATATAAATATATCTTTTTCTTTTGGTGCGAGAACACTGCCAAGTGATACACGTTTTTTAAAAGAAAAAAACAAATTCAGTAGGCATGACTCTAAATGGGAAAAGTTGTAACAGAGTCCTGTGAAGGAGTGTGCAAATATCACCTGTCTTTGTTTATAACACTACAAATAGTTCTTAAATACAGAGAGGAAACTTCCAAAGATAGGGAAACTTCCAAAGGGAAAGCATAGGGAAGGGCTGAAAATTTTCATACCACTGTCAGGGGAATACAGGGCAAAGGAGAAGAAAAAAAGTCCTTCAGCTTCCACAGCTACAGAAGAAGGAATAAAACCAACTCCTCGCCTTTTGGGATTCTGCTAGATCTCCTATGCACTTTAAATCGTCAGTCCTAGGAGCTGGGCTTTTCACTGCTCCGAGTTCACTATAGGCAAGTTTCAAGAACCAAGAGTGCAAAAGAATTAATGTTTCTATCCATGCCTAAACAACAATAAAACTGAAGTATGTCTTCACTTGCTTGTCTGAAATCTCAGTTTACCAGAACACGTACGAGCACGAGGGAGGGCGCTTACCCAGAGCTCACGCTGCTGCTCACTGTAATCCTGCAAATAGCCTCAATAGTCGTCTGGGATGAAAATTCCAGCAAAGCCAAGGGGTCTTGGAGTGGGTTTGTGGACCTTCTCCTGGACCGCAGCGTCAGGACCTAGGGAGCATAAACACTCGCTCAGAGAAAAGCACGTGCCCAGCTGGCACACAAAACTTTCCCAGAGTTCATCATGGACATCTGTGCTTGTGACCTGGATTTAAAAATTACCATATCAGTGAAACTTAGGGGGCCTGTTCAAATCTGAGTTTGTACACCACACCAGAGTTCAACCTTAGTTTATTTCACACAGGAAGAAAAACAAATCCCTGCTTACAAATGGTTTAAAAGCACGGCAAAGGGGAGTAGGGGAGAGCCCACCCTCTTGCTTTACAGTCAGGAAATAAGGTGATTTGTGGTGTCTGTTCATGGCTATGCTGGAAACTGCCACTGAAGCTGGAACAAACCAACAGGTTTGGCTGCATGCTGCAAAGGCAGTATCCTGCAAAAACATCCCACAAGCTTCCTGAGCAACTCTGTGAGTCCTCAGAAGCAATAATACCAAAACTATAGCTGTGCTGCAGTAGATATGAACCACTATTAAAACACACAGAAACGTTGTAATGGTGCAGCCAGAAGGTGAGGCCTTTCGGAAAGGAGGGGAAAAAAAATAAATACTTAGGGCCAACACAACAAAAGGCAAAGCATCAGGGACATTTTGTACTGGTTCTGAGTACTACAGAATAGCCTCTGTCTGAGGGCTTTGCTGCACCTACAACTACTGCACTGCTGGGACCAGCAGCTGGTCAGAGCCTAAATGGGGAAAGCGCTGACCTGACTGCTGCTGGCCAGTGAAGCAAACACTCCACACCTGATTGTCCCTGTATTATCCAGGGCTTGCCAGCATCAACCCAGCACCACAGATGGTTTAGGCAATATGTTACACTTTCCCTGGACAGCGAGTTTTCATCCTGTCACATTTTGAAAAACATATACAAATAACTCTAAATTCTATACTGATTATTATTTGAACATTATGAGATACTAATGTGAGTTTTATCCACAAAGACATACAAAGAATGACTAAATGTAAATTTATTTTCTTTGTTTTTTATGATAAATTTTGTCAGGGAACATCCGATGTTCACCTAATAGCTTCAGCTGCTGGCTGTTGCAGTTAAATCTGATTTACTTGTAGTACCACGTGTAGCTGGATACCTTCCTGTTGACTTCATATTTAGACAGCCATATGTCTGTAATTATCTCGGCTAAGATTAAGCAATGACATATGAAATGAGATCATGACCTCCTGTGTCAACCACATCTGTGCAAATGTTTTCTGGGTTTCCTTTTGACAAGAACGCATCTGCATTCAGGTGTCTGTTTCCAAGAATTGCCCAATACAGGGGTTTCAAACAGGTTTCTCCTCCAGGCAGAAGGAGGTGGAGGGAACATAGGAGGTATATAACTTCGAGTTATATGCTTCTAACCCCTGAAGGGCTCCCAAGCTCTTCTGGAAAAGGGTAGCATCCTCAAGCTGGCACAATTCAGTGCTGAGCAAGGCTGACTTTCAGCCTTCCCTCACGGTGGTCTGCCAGAGAGGGAGGGTGAGAAGGGAAGTAGACAGGCTGCAAACAAACCAACCAACCAACCCACCACACACCCCTCTTGGCTGTGTACGCTTCATATGTAATGCAGCACACACATTCAGTAATGATTTGCTACATTTCAAATTATTAGGGAATCAGAAGCTTATTACTTATTATCAAATTATGCCAAAGTCAATTTCTAAAACAAGACTAACTCCATCCACCCAGCCACTCACAATTCTTTAAATATCTATAAATGTAATTCATACATTTTTCTCATTTACATTCTAAATAGGGGCATTTTTTTCTGTTAGCAGCAAGGCATTCACTTTGATGTAGTAATGAATTTCATCTTGAAAAGGTAGAGCCTGACAAATTATTGGTAAATTTTGTTCCTTAGTGAGAAAACAGTAATGTACCTCTCTCATCACTCACCTACTCCCCCCCAGATGTTTTGCCTCTTCTTATGCTCTACCTGGTGATAAGCTAAGGCTTCTGTCATCCTCTGTTCCCTGTCTTAGTGCTCATTTCCACATCCCCTGTTCTGTATGGATTGATTCTCTGCTGCCCTTGCCATCAGTTGTTTATTTGTAGGACATCCAGCTCAGAAATGACAAAGCACCTTGAGATAAATACCAGCAATTTAACACAACTATAAACATGAAATGGACTGTGAAACAGGGAAAAAAAAATGTAGAAACAGACTAAACTTCCCATGCTGGGGCTTCTACATGTTCATATCCATTGTTGTGGAGTCCCTGTGAAGTTTCCCTGTTTTGGGAAAATAGCACAAAAGTGTAACCCACACTGCAAAGGTTCAACTGTAATACCATAACCTACATTTGTAACACCAATGTGCCTTTTTTTTTTTTTAATGGTACTGGAATGTCAGCACAAGTCTTACGTTTAAGGATGTAGATTAAATTCTATTTAAATATAATGATTTCTACTCATATGCTTTTTCTTGGAAAAAGCTGTCTCTCTTTCAATATAAACCTACATGCAACCTCACTCAGATAAATTCTACAATATAGTAACAGAACAATTATAAAATTATATAGAATATAATAATAGAACAATAATTATATAACAAGCTACATAATGAATCTTATATTAAAAGAGGCCAATTACAAATCCAGAACAATGCTTCCCTCAGCTCAAACTCACATCACCCTAATCCCTTCTCCTCCCTGCTCCTCGAGATTTTCACTAGAACAGTTAAGTACCTGAATGGGTACATCACTGAGGTAAGTTTGTTTTCTCCAGACCTAGAAAGCAGATACAAATTCAGATTGTGTTGTTAGTGTTCAATAATGTCTACACACCAGATCAGAGACTTCATTAATATTTGCATCTGCCACAAGAAGAGCTATTCTAGATAGACAACAGAATACATTTAAAAGGAAGAACATATAATTGAATCTAAATTCAGGAAATGAAATGAATTAAAGAATCAAATAAAACCTCATATAGACAAAATATTTCCACAAATTCAATTTCAAAGATGTTGATATAAAATCTCTCTCTGGTTTTATTACTCCAAATAAAGAAAGATCACACTCATTTCCACAAATTTAAGAAAGTAAACAGAACAAACACAACCGGCCAAAGTGACTACACTTGCTAAACAGAAAGAAACATGATATGGAAGTCAGATCAGACAGACTTTCTGATAAAATTAGAGTTAGCAAGATTCCAGTGTGTGGAATACTCAGCCTTTTGGCTAAGATCAAGTGCAGTATCTATGATAAGGTAGTTTCAATTCTACGTGCAATGTCTTTCTAACCCCCACTCACCACACTTGAAGTAATCCATTTTGCAGTTCAGTCTGGGTTTGCTGTGTCTCCTGCTGGGTCCCGGATTTTCCTAATCCAAACCACATGAGGAAAATCAGGGGGAAAGCAGAGGTTTTTTAACTGAAATTTTTACACACATTAAAGGCAGGGATAAGAAGTAATAGTTTGTCAGCGAAAGTAATCAGTGGTCAGAAGAAAGTCATATTTGTGAGCCAGCTTCTCTCACACTGCCTCTGCCTGAGAAATCAATTGTTTGGTCCTTCAAAGAGGGAGTGTGGAGAGAAGGGAAGAGTAAAACTGACAGTAAATAGGAGCATAACTCACTACCAGTTATCTTCAATGACAGCTAAATATTTTTTTAAAGTGGAAATTTAAAAAAAAAAGAAGTGAAAAAAGAATCTGAGATGGGAATGTTGCTGTGGTCAGTGCCCTCCAAGGATGCAGTCCTTGGACAGATGCAGTGCTCCATCTTAATGCTCTCTCTACAGCTCTCCCTGGAGCACTTGTTCAAACATTTGCTCTCTCCTCATTAGGTATATGCTTTTCTACATTTACACTAGCTGAAAGGTGCTAATAGCTATCACCTTGGATCTGGTGATATAAGGCAGTCAGAGCAATCCTTTATAAAGCTGCTACCCTTAGTGGCCATCTTTAGCTCCAGCAGAGGAAGCCACCATATCTCTTTATATAGCTCCAGAGAGGGAACAGTCTATAGTACTGGGCAGAGATAAATTCAACAAATTAACAAATCCATCTAGTTCCAGTTGCAGAGAGTTGGCATTAAGCAGGTTATATTTGCTCTCAAAGTTTTAAAGAGGGTTCTAATGGCTGAACCAGCAGTAGCACCTGGAACAGAACTTGCTTAAACCCTAATCTGGCCTCAACATAACAGCAGGTACCAAAAGAACTTTTTAAACATTTGTGTTTCTCCAACTAGTACAATTCAACTCAGAGCTCAGAGATGAACTGAGAGGAAAAAGAAAAGCTTTCTTGGGATCTGTGGAAATAATTAGGTTGGACAGGATGAGCTTCTTCAACTCCAAGAGATACGGTGACCAAACCCAAACAGCTCAGCTTCCTCAATATACATAATACTGCTTTTATTATAATAATTCAGCTTTCAGTCTAAAAACATTTACATAAATTTACATGAGGAAAAGCATTCAAGTGCATTTCAAGGTATTATTAACTAATAAACCCTTCTCAAATGGTATTTTAATGCACTCAGTTCTTTCATCCAACTAGATCTTGACACAAGACATGAGTATAATAAGTAATCCAGCATAAAAATGCATTACTCACCATCCCTAATAAATCCATTTGAAATAAAACTCATGGCCATTTATTGCTGGCTGGGCATATGGCAGAGACATGGCCAAAGAAACATGGCTGTGGTAAGCAGCAAAGGGGAGAGAATTTCTAAGGGGAAAAACAGCCTTTCTTTCCACCATCCTGAAGGGAATTTTATTGTGAAGATATCACAAATAGCACACCCATTATGTACTGCTGATGCTCATCCACATGGGAAAAACTCTAAATTCTGGCTAAGGCTAAAACTTGCACAGCAGGACAAAGGTGGTGCCTGACTCAGGCACTGAGGAACCGAGATGGAACAAATAATGAAATGACTCATAAAATATTAAAGCTGACCCAAAATCATTAGAAAATAGTCAAAGGAAATTAAATCAGGAATGAGAATTTTCTCCAAAAGAAACTATATTTCACAGGAAGAAAAAGTAACAGGCTACTCAGGAAAAAAAAACAACAAAACAACTATCTGCAAAGGCAGCTGTAAAGTATCCAGACAGATTTGGGAAGCTGATTATAAAGTTCCAAGTAAATAAGCAAATCCCCCTGCTCCAAAACAGGAACCATAAGCTGAAATTCACTGGAATCAAAATACTTACCAAGACATATGGGGGAACCAAGACAATTTAGATCATGGAGGAACTAATGAGCTACAAATTAGAATAAAAGAACTTTTTAGAATTAAAATTAAATTAATTCCTCCTTTAAGAAGGAATTAAAAAGATTGCAGACTACTATGGAAGACAGCCTAAGTGAAAGAGGAATCAGACTGGTATTTAAGATAAGTTTACAATACTTTTTTACTGCCTCAGGTTCTACAGAGACACAGTCATGCAAGGTCCAGTTTCAGAAGAATCACCTACTAGGTTGTTGCCTCAGGATCTGACTCTCCTCCTTTACATTGCAGGCTTATGACCTAACTGATAGGGGCTATAATGCTTATTGATTGATCAACATATTACTAATAATTAACAAATCAAATAGCCTAATTAACTCATAAACAGAGTACTGTTATCAATTCCCATTATTTGGCTTGCTATTGCACACAGCTACAAAGCTGTGGTGTATCACTGCTAAATCCTATTAACTACACACAACTACTAGTGAAGTACAAATCCATCATCCTTCTCTCCCCATGTCATTTAACCTTAAGGAGCAAGTGATCCCTCTTGCCTCAGCCCTCCTACACCAGTCCTTTCCAAAGCAGACCTGACTGGTAGGCAAGTGAGTTGCCCCAAGGGTACCCTCTGGCATCCTGGTGGCCTTGGGTCACTAGGATAGCTACACTAACATCTGCAAAGGTTCCTACTCTTACTGGTGGAAAATCTGCCCTCTTGTGTTTTTTACCTGATCTTTATCTTACTTTCCATTTCTCCACTTCTGAACCCCTTTTTTCCCCTTGTACCTCCTTTCCTCCAGCCAGTCTCTTCCCAAATGAATGTTTTTCTAATTACTACTTCTCCACTGGTCCCAATTCTGCTACATCTGTACCCAAATTCAGTGGCTTCAATAACAATAATGAATGTGGCTTCAATGACAATAATCTCAGCTTTACCTGGTGTTTCTGATACATTTCTCTGAGGGGGGTGGGGCTTGCAAGACAAACTCCCCTACAGCTGTCTGGCTATCTTTACCTTACATACCCTCTAAGAAAAATCATTCCATACTTGAGCCTTGATACCACTACCCCATTCCAGTTAAGTACAAAGCACTTTCCCATCTTCTCTATGAAGGGTGTGCACATGACAGCAACATGTTTGTCAGTCTGTTTCTGTTTGCACACATCATCCTGCTCTCTCTTTGCTGATGGACTACAGTGCATTGCCCTTAGTGTGTCTTTCTGATAACCTACAGCTTTCCTGCAGAAACCTGAGAATCCAAGACCTGTTATTCCAGCAGGACATCTTACTCCCTCCCATAGGTTAATTCAAAGTGATCTGAGGGAGGACAAAATTCGTAGAGGTCGTGACCAAATGAATTGTGTACTACACAGAGGTACCATGGCTGTTACGTAGCACAGAAAATGAGTAGATTTAAATCCACAGTGCTGAAATTCAAAGAGGTAGAAGAAACATTGTTTTGTTCCCATCCCCCTCAAAGTTGAAGACCACTGTTAATGATGGTAGTACTCAACAGAGCACTCACTGTTCAGAGAGAGCATCCAAAATCAGTCAGCAGTGCCTGAAGTAACAAGCAGAATCAGAGCTTGCTGCTTTGAGCTGAGAGCAATGTTCACCCTCTCACACTTCTTGAGCCTGAGGTAGAGTGAGTGAGCATGCTACAAGGGAGATATTGTCCCACTTGAACATATCTGGTGCAGGGGAACATTTTAGGTACAACATAAAACACCACAGTTAACTTTAATGGGGGTCTGACTGTAGACAGTTAACTTCATTAGCCACGAAGATCAAGCAATCACCACAAATGTACTCTTCTGATCCCTAATCATTCTTGACAGCAGGTGGAATTTTGTTTTTTGAATTAGCAGTCCGTCTTCCCTCACATCAGAGATCATTTCCTCCCATACAGCCTCAGCACCTGGAGAACACAGCAGCGTTAATAGGTTTCATTTCCCCCTACTGATGCTGAGCAGACTGTGATTAATCACAGTGTCACTGGATCCTATTCTGATGAGAAAAGTAGGCTAAGCATTATTTATATTTCTAAATGTTAGGCCTTTGCAATATGGTTTTAACAGTCAGTACCCTGAATTTCTGTGATGCTAGTTTGTATGGCAAAATGCCAACAGTTTAGTATGTGAAGATCTGCTGGACAATTCTCAGGGCTGGCTGAAAGTACCTGGGCTCAATAAAAAATTTACAGGAATTATTTTCTCTGTTTCTTCTAAAATCTGTTCTCAGTAAAAACCCAGATGCCATTCCAGGTCACACTACGTTGCCAGTTGCTTCTTGCGTGCAATGAGCCTCCTCACAAGGTGCTGGTGACATTGCTTAGTTTAATACTTTCCAATAAAAAGGTTAAACTGTCAGAATTGTTCAGAACTTTTTCAGCATTGAACTGGGCTATTCTGCTTATAAAGCCTTGTGCAACAGTGAGCTCAGAGCCCTCCAGCTGGGACATCTGCCCTCCTGAGTGGTCACCTCAGGCAGTTGACAGCAACCTACTAGCATTTTCCAAACATGCAAGTTTTACCTCATTCATTAGAGACAAATATTTCCCTTCTCCCCTACTATTATTTTTTTATTGCAATTAAATGATTTGATAGTCTTCTGCCTGGTTGTTTACAAAGTTCCAGTGCTATCATATTTTGCAACTGCTCAAAGTCCTTTATGTTCAGAACCTTATGAGGAAGTCAGATGCTATAATTTTATTAACAGTTTCTTATTGAAAGCAGAACATCAGACTGAAGCTAATCTGTTCTGTTGACACAACAAGCTTCAAACTCCTGGCTTACTCTTTCCTAATCATAAGCCTAATCAAATTTTACTTGTTAATACGATCTGATTATTAACTGGCCCAGGAAGGAAACATTTTTTTTCCCCTAGTTATTCAAGTCAGGACCCTCCTGGGCTCACTGCCTAAATCCAGACACTGGCAAGTGGTGGTAAAGACCTGCCATCCTGTTTGCCAGGGTGGGGGTTTGTCACCGCTGAAATAAAGGATAAAACCAGCCATGAATGAGCAAAAGCCCAGCAAACGTCTTCCTTGTGGAAAGGCAAGGGCACCTCCATAGGTAGCACTTGGGCTAAACTGAGCATCTCTCACATAAGTCCCACTGTCTGATGGCTGAACAAACAGTAGCAACTATGACAGTTAAACACTACTGCAAAGGTCAGACAAGGAATCATGACACAAGGAGGACAGAGGAGGACAGGTTTCGGGGAAATGACAGGAGATTAATATCCTCAACACTTTTTCTTCTTTTGTACAACCTCTGTTAAATAGTCTTCACTGAAAATATACACTAGATGTGTATATTTGTGTGTAAACAAGCATTATATGTTACAAACACAGTAAGGTGAAACATGGAACAGAGGAAAAAAACATGCCTAGTGAATCCTGCCTTGTACTTCAGTTTTCATTGGCAAGCACTCAGAATGACTGAAGTGACTTTTTGGCTCTCCCGTTGGGGCAATGTGCTACTACTTGTAGATGGAGGAGGGAGGGGAAGGGCTTTGAACATTTCTGAAAAATGTGCACTTCTTCAGAACACAGTCTCTCAAAAAAGGGAGCAGTAACTAGAGTGAGATAAATTATAACATGCTTCCTCCACCACACAGCAGCAAAGATAAACTCTCAGTACAAATAACTTGATTTTTCTTTCTTTTTTTTTTTTTTTTTTGGAAAGAGAATGAGTAAACAAATCCATCTGATGATAGATGGACATCACCATGGATAGTTCAGGAAACAAAGTATTAAAAAAATAATTCTAATTACTGCAAATGTTAGTATATTTAAAGCATTTGAGGGTCATCTATCAAAATTAAAGCATACTGTGATTAGAGAACCACATTAGGACAGGATACATCTTGCATTACAAGGGAGCTTTCCAAATTAAAACCAACATACAGGGAAAAATGTCCTTCCTTTGAGCTTTTACTGAAATCTTAGTCAACTTGTAATTAATATGCATACAGGATGACTTGTAACTTGGTGGGTCATGTGCCTTTAAAAACTTGGTAATTTTAATGTCATTTTTATTAATATGATTAATGCAAGCCAGTTTGTCTGATGGGAAGGAACAGAAGCAAATCAAAGTTAGCTGTCTGCTTCATTTAAATTCAGATTGGTAGGAATATACACTGTTCTCTGGCCTGAGATATCAAACAGAAAGATAAAGAGAAAAAACCCCACACCTCAGGGAAATTTAACCATTATTTACCGAAGAGGGTTGGAAGTTGTCATCCATCTAACGTGGCTTGTTCAACCGAACTTTGGGACATAATCGTACCTTCTGCAAAATGCCAAGATAATGGATAAGGATTTCAAAGGAGTTTTATTAAAAGACAATACTTTGCAGGGTGTAAAAGAGTTTTAAATTGACAAACACCCTCCAATAGTGACCTAGAAAATCAGAGGGACAGTTTAATCCACACTGCCTTGATTTAGGCTCACTAGACTCACAAAATATCTGCTGAAACATAGAGCTGCCATTTATGACAAATAGAGCTTCTCCTATAATTTGACACCCTATTATGAATGAGCATGCAACGCTGCAACTCAGGCTCAGGAAAAGAGGAGATAGGAGCGGTTGGCATCTCTGAAAGCCAAGCCTGCAGTGTCTCAGATTAAAACATTGCAGAGCATCATTTCCACTCAGCCAGAGTCCTTTTGCTATTGAACAGCACTAGAACACGGGTGATGAGACTGTGAGCCTCAAGTCTACATGCAGCCTGCTGAGACAGGTAATATTCACCCTGCAGCACTGTTGCAAAGTTGCCCCTTTTGCTGTGGCTTTGCTCTCTCTCAAAGCCCCCACAGCTCCTCTTCCTTCCCCTCTGCTGCTGGCCCTGGCATAGCATGGAGTAAATGCCTTGTGCATGCCAGCAATCCTGCAGAAAGTCCATTTTTTTGTGTGTTTGCTACACATTTGAAGATTGTAGGCAGAGCCAGCCTTGGTTTTCAGTACCAGTTTTATCTCAGGGTTTACAACATACCTGCAGTAAACCCTACTCACATCAGGAGGATGCATCTGTCCTTGATGTCCTCCTGTGCACAAGCACAGAGCAGGGGACTGAACATGCAGGGGACTGGGTTTTTCAGAAAAATCCTGGGCAAGGCTGTGTATAGGCACAGAGCCTTGCCTGTGCAGATCTGTTCAACTCAGCTTATCAGGAAGGTCCTTCACCAGAGGACAGAGTTAAGCCCCTTGCTTTATAGGACACGGGCTTCTAGTAAGACACTGGTCAAACAGCTCTGAAGTGGAGAAATCACTATCCATATACTGAACTAATTCTGAACTCTGATTGGAAAGTCTTCACAGAGAGAAAGCTGAAAGAATGGAATGAAACCAGTGCTGAATTGAGAGCCCACGTTTGCAGGCAAGCACTATAGATACTGCATCAGCACTGAGTCAGCAACTAAGGCTCACAGTAAAAGTTTGGACACAGCATGCCTTTGGATAGGTTAAGTGCACTAGACAGTCCATACTTCATCACTAAAGCCGTCTTCAGAAGAGCTGTGCATCCACCTATCAAGCAGTTCCTGGACTCTGCTTGTTATTCCTGCTTTTACTAACAAACCCAACTACAATGAGGTTAAGGCTCTTTTTACTCTCCCCCTTCCTTTGCCTCCTACCTGTTTATCTCTAGTATGATCTCCCTCCTGGAAAGCCTCTGCGCAGCTAGTTTTGGTCCTGATAGAAAAAATAAAAAATAAAAAAAATCAGTCTTCCTGCAAAAGTCTTTTTTTCCTGTCATTAAATTCCCTTCAAAGCATTTCAATGGCTATAAATTTCTCCCACTGGCTTTATAAATTTACCATAGCTTTATCCTCTGTCTTCACTGCTGCTGCAATTCTACCTCCTTTCCATCTTCAACTTTGCTTTATTTGATCACTGGTGTCCCATTTGGTTTTGATCTCATGGTCATAAATGGGTTGTGATATGACTTCCAGTCTTCCTTAAGCATGTGATTGGTACAGGTAAGTAAGACAAAAGGAGGACAAAAGTATCCAAGTTCTTGCTTGACTCACACACTCTTGAAAAAGATGCCAGCAAATGAGTGTGCAGGTAATATCAAGAGTGTGTTTTCAGAACTGACAGTACCCAGAGTGCACACAGCACTTTCTGCAACAGAGAAACCACAGCAGCTGCAGAGCTGATCTTCCATCAAAGCACATTTACAGTAAATTTTTCATTTCCAGGGCAGAGTCAAAGATACCAACCCTCTACAGCCAAACAGTGCACAAGAATATTAAAAAAAAAATAATAATTGTGCAGATAGCACACGAAAGAGGTGGCATACCATTAAACAATCTCTTCAAACAACACTGAGCAGCTTGAATCCTCTCCTGTCGAGTAACAACCAAGTTTTCACAAGGCAGAAACTGGATCATTTCACAGCATACAAACATACCACATTTCAATACAAAACTTCAGATTTGCTAAAAAGGGGAGAAAAGACTGTAGAAAAGAAAAAAAAAGGCAGAAAAAACCTCCATTATTTTCCTGGTCTATAAAATGAGTCCCTTCTCTCTTTAACATCATTTCTCTGCACTACTGCAATCTGCAAGCTTTTACACATTTGAGCTGGTTTTCATATGCCTAGTTCAGTGGGCTCCTGTTTAAAGTGAAACTACATGTTGTTAACAGTCATTGTGGAGAAAAGTAGATGAGTTTCTATCATTTGCGTCCTCTGATTCACCTTAGGAAAACAGCTTTGCACCATAGCTTTCCTGGCTATCACACTTTACTACAACCCAGGGTACATGCTAATATTAGCATATTCATTTAAAAAAATGAAATAAAAAAGTAACAGGAAAACAGGGCATCTCAGGCTGATAGCAGCAGTCACATTAGGACTGCCTTAAAAACCAGCCCTCATCTGGTGTTGACACAGAGCAGCAATGGGCTGATCCATTGCAGTTGTACAGCCCACACCCTCAGCAGCTGTACCAAAGCTCATACCAAAGACCACTTCATGCCTTCTTCCTGAGACTCCTCTAAAAGTGTGTTTAACTTGAGAGATCCCACATGTTCACAGCCCAAGACTCCTACAATCGAGCACTTTGCCTGTAGATTAGGAGTTACTATTCAGCATCACTTGGAACACTGAAAAGGTGACAGAACTACTGAAACATACGGACAAGTATGACTCCAGCTAAAAAAAAAGACAAGCCACTGACACATTTAAAAGCTTAATGCTCTCAACATAGCACTGATACTTAGTGCAGAAAAGGGACAACTGCACTTGAAGCAGGCACTTACAGAGCTGGTCAGAAAGCACACCAGGTACTTCAGGCTGGCACAAACAGCCAAGGAACAGCTGCTAATGAGACAACAGTTGCTCACTGTGAAAGACAGAATGGGTAAGAAAGAAGTCAAATATTGTTATTGTCACTGAATCATAGAACAGAATCATAGAATCAACTGGGTTGGAAAAGACCTCCAAGGTCATCAAGTCCAACCCTTGATCCAACACCGCTGTGGTTACTAGGCCATGGCACTAAGTGCCACATCCAGTCTTATCTTAAAAACCTCCAGGGACAGAGAATCCACCACTTCCCTGGGCAGCCCATTCCAATGTCTGATTACTCTCTCTGTAAAAAATTTCTTCCTAATATCCAACCTAAACCTTCCCTGGCATAGCTTAAGACCATGCCCTCTTGTCCTACTGCTGGTTGCCTGGGAGAAGAGAGCAACCCTCACCTGGCTACAATCTCCTTTCAGGGAGTTTTAGAGAGTGATGAGTTCTCCCCTGAGCCTCCTCTTCTCCAGGCTGAACAGCCCCAGCTCCCTCAGCCTCTCCTCATAGGACTTGTGCTCGGAAGTCCCTAGCCAATGAAAATTGTAAAGGAATAGATCACAGTGTGATGTGAGGATCTTGAAGAGAGAGGCAGAAGCTCTCCGCAGCTGTAGTGGCCAGTAAGGGCGCAATGGCCAGTAAGGGTGGGAAGATACAATTTCAAAATTTACCCAGGAAAGTCTTAATAACAGCGGAATAGTTTCATAATGAGCAAACAGAAGGGAAGAGGGAAGCTTAGAGACTGTATAAGATGAACCAAGAGAAAAATACGAAGCCTGAGACTGAAAGAAGTTGAGAGGAGACAACTAGCCAAACACTATGGGAAGAGAGCTGCAAGAGTATAATTCAAAAATGTGCATCTGTTTTTACTGAGAATGGGACTGGAAGACAGAATGGAGGTCCCTAATAAGGTTTATGAAGTATCCCCATGCCATATTTCAGGTGTTTGAAAATGAAATCTAATTGTTTTTCATAAATACCTTATATGTGAAATACCTGATTAAGGTCCCTTATATGACCTTAATCACAGAATCACAGAATAGTTTTGAGTTGAAAGGGGCATTTAAAGACCATCTAGTCCACCCCGTCTTGCAGTGGCAGGGACACCTTCCATTAGACCAGGCTGCTCAGAGCCCAGTCCAACCTGGCCCTGAATGTTTCCAGGGATCAGGCATCCACCACCTCTCACAACAACCTGTTCCAGTATTTCACCACACTCACTGTAAAAAACCTTTTCCTTGTATCTAATCTTAACTGATACTCCTTTAGTTTAAAACTGTTACCTTGTCCTACTGCAACAGACCCTGCTAAAAAGTTTGTCCTCCTGTAGGTAACACAGTGCTCCTTGCATCACATACAGAAAGACAACCTATTAAACAAAAAGAGAGATAATAGTTAAGGGAGAAAGGAATCAAAATGTAGACACCCACATGATGAGAAGCGCTGAACCTTGGCCCATGTGAATTTTGTTTGCCCAGCACAGGGAGGCAAATGCCATTATTTTCACCTACTCTTCAAACTTTTCATGACATCTCCTGCTGAACCCGTGATGGTTTGACTCTCCCTTTAAACTGAACTAATCAAATTCTTGTCTTTGTAAAATGACCAAAAGTCACCAAATGAGAAAGCCTGGAGAAACAACAAAACTGACCCTGTAATGCTTTGTTCCAACACTTACAGTCTGGCCTATCTCTCATTGCTCATAGTACATTTGCAGAAAGGGGAAATTTCTTATTCTCTAGAAAGAAGGAGGAACTTCCAGTCTGCCATCTCCAGCATCGTGCCAACCTTCTCTTTCAAGAGTGTAAATAAATAAGCTACACTTATGATGTGTATTTAAATTCCAATTATCATACAATTACGCTACAACTATGCTTCTTGAGAAACAATATGCTCTTACAGCATAAACAAAACATCTCCAAAATTATGGAGATTGCTTCTTAGAGACATAAACCATCTTCATATATTTATTACTGCTTGCCACAGGGATACTACTTTACACCCAAAGGATGCTTCTCTCTATATATGTGAGTTCTGGTATCACCATTCCTAAAATAGCTTTCAAAGCATTTTCAAAACCAATCTTGTGGAACCTGCCCCCTGCCAAACTAATCTGATAGAGTTTTCATAAATAAATGAGGTCCTCCATTCCCAGTGGGGAAGGCAAAAGTCAAATACCTCAGAAATCACAGATTTCATTCAACAGAGTTTAAAAATATAGAGAACTTAATTTTTAAATATTTGAAAATAATTGTGAAACCCGCACACAAACCCAGACAACTAAATATCCTGTCACTGTCTTTATGTGGTATTTTCAGTTTCAGTCTTAAAGTCCAATTTCTCTCTAAACTCAAAGGCAAGTCCTAGCAACATTTCCTCTTGTCAGGATATAGCTTTGTAAAACCGATCCCTTGGTTTGAATAAGGCCCAATTCATTGATGTAAATGTAGAATGTAAAAAAGTGCCAAAGTCTTAAGGACTTTCCCCTTCTTATTCTCTAATCCAAGAAAGCCCACTGCCACTGCAGCTTCAAAGTAGCTGACATGCAGCCCGGAGATCAGGCAAGCATTTCCAAGCTTATTATAGGCTGGTTTTCCGGGAGTCTCCTTCTCTCTACATGTTATTCAGTGGATATGCAAATGAAGTATTGTCCAATTTGTTCTTGTGTTTCTTACAGAAATGCAGGAGGAGTGCTCTCCTTTGTACACTCCTAAATTGCCCTACTGGCCTGGCTCACAAATTTCTTCAATCTCTAGATGTGTTTCCGTATTTAAACTGAGTGAAACACACATAAATTGTATTTCTTGAGTGACAAAACTCACAGAAGTCTTACTAGTACCACAGAAAATAAAACCTCTACAGTACAAAGAGGTCTCTCTAAACCTCTACAGTTTAGAGAGATTAATTATGGAGAGATATAGAACTAGAGAAAGGGCACCTCCCTCCACTGTCTCTCCCCCATTCTGCCTTCTACACACTGAAACACCTATCTAGGACATATTACAGAGTTTCTCTAGATAAATATGTTTAAATTGTGAAATGAAAAGCAGCTATGGATTTTAGGTGCACCAACTGAGAAATCTTAAAATATGCTGGAAGATCAGGAGGTCACTTTTGAAACTGAGGCATCCCAATTGCCCCCCAAATAATTTCATTATATTCTGTGCAATAACAATTTTCAGCATGCCTGATGGCCGTGTGATTTATTGCCAATGATGAGCATAAAGCACAATCACAGCATGACTGCTCTGTAGTGGGAAAATTATTTCCAACACCGCACTGAAGAGTGAAACCCAGATTTCAATGCTGAGGAAAAAAAGCCACAAACTTCCATTTCAAAGTAACTTGTAAGGTTTCAACATTTTCTAGATTTAATAGGTTCTCCAAATTGGGCTCTGAGACAAAACTGCCGAATGACAAATAAAGTTTCTTTGCTTAGTCATTCATTTCCAAGATTTGGTGATCTTTCTCACTACCAATTTCAAACCAAACAATTTTATGAATATTTTCTAAACTTAGATGCCAACTAAACTTACTTTAATTATAATATAAAGAAAAAAAGACTCACTCTTTCTGAGACTTGCTGTTTAATTAAAACAGCATTAAATGAAATTATTAAGTTGTATTATCTACCACCACTTGTGTTTTAGTTAATTATGTTATTTCCACTGAGAGAATTAAATGAGAAAGAATTTTGGTGAAAGAATGTTCATGACATGAACCCTTTTCTTTCTTCCTTCTTTTATTCCTTTTTCCCTTCAAGAGTATTTCCTTCTCTTCCTTTGCAGGTACCTTTGTCACATCCCTCCTTCCCATTTCCTCTGAGAAACCTTTGTACCCTCTTATCACTGATGTGCCAACAACAGATATACAACAGGGTCTTGTTCAGACCGTGTAACTGCTGAACAAGCATCAGTAGGTTGGTATCATTTCAGAAAGTACAGAGGGAGCAGAAGTTTTCCTAGTTGTTTGTTAACCAAGAAGGAAAAAAAAAAGTTGGAGAATATGCAACTCCCTCAAAGCCACTATTCAATATATAACTTGAAAAAGCAACAAAAAGATTACCAGCATCTTCCTTTTTTAAAAAGCAGTAGCTTCCAAAAACTCAAAATAAAAACTTCACCATAAAACCTACTCTCTTAATAAATAAATAGATATACAGATAGATAAAATGCTTCTCCAGAAATCCTTTTTATCCCACAAACATGCTACTAACAGATCAGGCAACCAGATCCACTCCATATATCTCATACAGCTCTCTTGACAGACTTTGCTAGTCTTGAAAGGGAGAAGACCAGGCGGCCTCAAGAGGCATGGATATTGCTGTAATGGAGACAGCTCAAATACAACGATGATACAGTATAAATAATACAAGGTGCCATAAGGGCAGATCATTGAAAAATAAATTTCAGCTCACCCAACCAAGAAAAATCAATCCACATTGCTAAGAGAGTTTGTACATCAACAGGAGTCTCTTTGTATGAGCTGTTATTCCACACTGCTGTACTCATCACTAGCAAGAAATTAACCTTTGTCCTCTACACCCCATCAGAGGAACCTCATGTACTTCACAAGGCAAAGATTATTAACCACTAAATAAGCATGGAAATGACATGAGTTTCCGGATAGGTTGAGTATTACAGCATTATGCTCATGGCACCACACATGAATACAGCAAGTTACACAGCCACAAAAAGTGAAAAGTATACCCACATCGTCTTTGAACGAAGCCACAGTCAATTTTAATTTGGTCTCAGGCCCTTAGAAATTGTTACGGAGTGTGGTTAAAAAGGGAACCAAGAGCCAGTTTGATGGCAGGTTCACAGCCTGCAGTGATGCCCCAGTCAGCCAGTATCTCAACATCCTAAAAACAAAGCACAGATACAATGACGGCTCTGCCTCTCCTAATAATCTTGGAGACTGTTTACTCAGCAACACCAACACATCACAGGAAAGGATGCCAATGCCTGAAGACAAGTCTGTTTAACTCCAAGCCAGCTTTGTTTATTGCTAACATATTTCCTGCTAAAACCAAACCTCAAAACATATAGAAAAGCCTTGTGGGGCCTGGAAACCACATGTTAAATCACAGGTAAAAAGAAGTTGCTATGAGAACCGACTGAGCAGCTCGCCATACAGAACTGAAGAGCTGAGCCAGACACCACAACAAGGGGTGGGGGTGAAGAGAGTGGTACAAGGGTAAACACTAAAATAAGGTTATTAACTATGGCACAAATCACTCTGGAATCATGCAGGAACATAAAGCCCATCCATGTAACTATGCTCTGCCACGAAACAAAATAAGATTTCCCCCACTTCAGTGTACCCTCACACACTCAAAGTTGCAAATTTGAGTGCACAACTCAAATTCCCTCTTTCATCCACACTCTGAAATGTGAAACTTGTCTAAAATGTCATTCAGATATATGCTTTTATCTTCTCTATGTGAGAATTTTCAAGTTACCTGATACTTAATTCTCTGACAAAGGTGTAGAGTCAATCAGCCACTCATGGTAATCAGTACATCTGCAAGTGAATTCCCAAATTCACTGACACATCTTACAAAATTTAACCCTTCCATCTGCACCTCACTTAGTACTAGAAGTAATTAAATACATTTCTGACTTTCCAAGCTACAAACAAAATTTGCTGGACAAACTCCTTAACTCTCATATTGAGACACAAGTCATCTCAAACACAAGGACTGTTCCTAGGAGATGTCTTTGTTTCCTTTCACATATCAGAAGCAGAATAGGGATCTGCTGAAATAAGATTTCATCTCTGTCCCTGACAAGCAAATCATGAAACGCAAGAGTGCATTTCCAGGTCAAGAAGAGAACAGAAAAAAATGCCAGTGACATTAACACAGAAAACAGGCTTTCTCACAGAATTCTGAATGCATTTTGGATGACTATGCTCACAGGGACCATTTGGGTATGGCACAGAGAATCTGTCTAATGGTTGAGACAGACAAGGCCAGCAGAACACTTTATGAGGGATCATAGAAGAAAATACAGATGTAGTTGCAAGCTGAGATGGGAAACTGCCCTTATGTAGATGAAGGATGTGGCAGTGGTTGATGTCACAGAAGAGATTTGGGAGGGAGCAGAGAAGGATGCCAAGTGATACATCTACTGTGGGATAAAGGTCAAGCTGAACTCGGTCCAAGCTAAGTTGTATGAGAGCAGGATAATTTGAATTTTAGTGTGTGAGTCTAGATAATAAAGGTACTACTGATAACAGCCATAAAGTAAAAAGAAAGAAAGCTTTTAAATAATCATTCAATAATTTTATATGGACCATGCTGAATTGGTAATGAAGATGTAAACAAGAGGAAACACTTGAAAAGTCACATGTTCAGGCAAGATAATAGCTTCAGAAAAGTACACCAGTCACCACCTTGAGGTATTTCTGAATGGCTCACAGTGTAACTTATGTTTGTAAAGAATTTGAAATTCAGGGACACTCAATTAGCAAATGAAAAAAAGAGTTCTCCGTAGGGCACTTATTGCATTGTGGTCTAATGAAAACTAGAGAGCATTTATTATTTTCAGTGTCCTAATCACTACAGATGCACAGAAGAAAGCTTTTTATTTCGGAGTAAATGTATGCCCCTCCCCAGCTCCCTATGGAGAAAAACTTGCCTTTTGAAACACAGATGAATGTTGTAGCTTGATTATGGTGCAGATTCACTTTCAGCAGATTCAGCTACCCAAAAGGAGCAGGTATTTTGCAAATGTGAGTACCAGAGAGCCCAGGTACGAACTCCCCAGGCTGGCATCATTTGGAATACTCCCTTCTCCATGCTTCACTAGACAAGCATGTACATAAATGTACATATACACATCCTTCAAGAACCAAGATGATGAACTTGAAAACAGGTGTTTCTACTGAAATCCTTATAAAGCTTTTGGTTGTTCTGCTAGCATCAAAACACTTTGAGAGGAATGCTACTTCAAACTTCCCTCTGCTGCAAAGACCCTGCCATCCTGTACCAAAACACTGTTTCTTTTAAATAAGTGTGTCCTTGGAGAAGGACACAGTAATTTGAAGATTGGAATAATCTTAACAAATACTCCTTTATTTGCACTAGATAATAAAGGCAGTTCACAATAGCTAAATCTTGCATGCCAACAGGAGAGAGGGGTTTGGGTTGTTACGATAGAATTATCTTCTTCTATCTAGTTCTCTGCTCCTCTCCCATCCTGCTGGCTACCATGGCAGTTATTGAAAAAAAAAGCTCTTTTTCAACAAGTACTGTTTTAGTTGGACTGGCTGATTCCTTCACAGATCAACACAGATGCAAGCAGCTTCACAGTCAGAAGATCATTATTCAATGAGTTTGTGCTTTTGCTTCTGGCAGGTCTAGGAAGCAAAAATCCTGTCACAGTTCACAATATTCTGAGGTTTTTAAATTCCTTAAAATGTTCGGGATAATTATGCAATCAAGTTTCACAAATTTAAGATTTGTTTTGTGATTTAAGATTTGGGCATTAGGATTTATTTTGAATAAGAAGTTCCACTGCTAGACATGAAAGCATCTAAGGACAAATGGAATGTTTAGATGCCACAGTAACACACTATTTTAAAATCTAAATTTATGATTTTCCTGATGGAGACTCATTGAAACTGATAAATTGAGGCAAGTATCTTGAACAGAATTAATGACTGGGTCCATCAAACAAAAATTCCTGGAACAGTCCTAGAGCACCCAGCTGCTAAAATTTGATTACAACACAAGGTGACAGCTGACTTTCACATCAGAAGAATAAAACTGGAATAGGCACCTAGAGTACTACAGACAAGTATACCAAACAGTTAACTTCTCAAATTAGTAATATGACTAGTGACCTATATAATGGGCAAAGGTTTAACACACTGAGGAAAGTACCATGAAAATCTCTGCACTGAAGGTCTAATCCAACCTGCAGGGAACAGTGTTGGGGTTTAAATAGTAATAGTTGTATTGTCGTGCATAGCACAGTGGTTAGATTTTTCCAGAATGCTGGAATACAGTAACAGGGGAAAAAAAAGTGTTTTACACGCCTAAAATATTTTTTACATTAAGCGTACAATGTTCGAGAATGCAAATGCACAGTATATTAAAAAAATATCAGGGCGAGTTTATTGTAATTTTCTTCAGGAAAAAATCCTATAAATTAATATCCAGTTAGACTATATGTTCACCACTTTAGCTTCTAAATATTTAATGGTCAGCATCTTTCTGACATACAACTATTAAATGGACATTCCAAAGTTACTGCCAATTTATAAATTTTTACTACTGAAATTTAGAGATGAGGTAACGGAAATATAAAGCAAATGTCTCAATGCAGTGATTCACCTTATTTTAGAACAAGGCCTCATTTTTGTGACTTACAAAACAATGGTTTTTAAGGCCCCTACACAGGACAGGACATGTTTCTAAAGTGTCATATGAAAAGTGATAATATTCAATAACAGACATAGAGTCTTGAAAAATCACAGACCAACCCAACATTCTCTTAACATTAATTTTATAAAATACCTTACATGAACAGATAAAGAACTTGAGCATACATAATAACCAAAATTTAAAAAGAATGTTGAATAAAATATAAATTAATTGAACACATCACTAAGTTTGCCACATGTTAGACAAGTTTATAAAAGGCATTTTCAGATAAAATAGTTATTTGAAAGAAAATCCTTCAAAATGGAAACTACTGAAGTCCTTTTTCAAGAAGTCACTCCTAAAAGCTCAAAATTCCAGGTCAACAGGTAGTACCTGAATTTGCTTTGAATACGGTGTTCATTTTCTTCAAAATTTGTCAATATTTAAGACACAAACTTAAATGCTTTCAGGTCAGAGTTGTCAGTGCAAAGTAAAGCTTCAAGCTGAAAATTAGAGAAATATAACAGAAGAAATGATCCTGGTACAAAACTTCCTAAATTCACATTATAAAAAAGCTGTGCCAGATGCACTCTTGAGATACTGAACATTAACAAATTTTACCAGTGGCCATTTTAGGGTTCCAGCCACACCATTAACATGGTTAATTATATTAAATTAATTTCTCTTATCCCAATTTAAATTCTTTCTACTCATAGTCTTTGGAAAAGATCCGTGCTGCTGACGTCCACTTGCTCTGTTCAACTTCTGATTCAGCCAATTTGCTCTAAATGCAGTGATTTACCAAAAGGAGAGAAAAGATGAGGCCAACAGATATCACAATGATGGTCTAAAGGCTGAAATATTGGAAGAAATATGACAGCACATGTTTCTGAGTTTAACCAACTTTGTTCATCCAAGCACTCTCACTCAAGTCAGTCTTCCTTAAAGTTATACATGTGCATAACACACTGCCAGGCTCAAACCCTTAAGTCTTTCAAAGGTTAAAATATGTTTAGAGAACTATGTCTTTAGAGACCTAGACTGCAGCCAGATTAATTTATTTTAAGCCTATTAATTCCTGCAGAGTAAACATCAACACTCCAGCAAAGCAATTTCGCTCTGTTTGACTTTAAAACTATTAACCAAAACAGGCTTGAAATAGTCTGCATTTTCCACTATTTAGAAGTGTTATTAGCACTCATTTAAAGATTAATGGAACTCTTTTCAAGTTACCACTCAGAATATTGCTCACCAAGTTGTTTTTTTAACACATAATGAAAAAAGTAAGTGTCACTGGTGGTCACAACCAGAAAAGAGAAGGAAAACTTTAAAAACCTTAATCTATCAGGCAGTAGTTCCAGCCTCTAATTGAAATATAAGGATGTAATTTGTACTAAGCTTCTGCATAAAAAGAAAGAAAATGAGTTCTTCATAACAATTTAAAATTTCAAAACTGAATCTGCACATTGTTGGTTCACCCTTGTAAAGTGTTCTTTTTTTCACTGTCATCATTGCTATGCTGGCAGTTATGCTAGAACCTCATTTCAGTGATTCCAGTACAACCAGAGTGTATAATTTAATAGCATGAATCATTTTGAATTTATAGCTAGCTAAAATGCTACAGTGATGTTGTAAACAAACCAAATAAACAAGAGGGTTTCAAGACTAGACAAAACTTATTCCCAAAACTGAGGAAAGAGATTAACTTGAACTATAAAAGCACAGAATATAACTTAGACCTAAACTTTTCGTAAGCTGTACTTGAAGAATGAACAAGTAAATGAAGTTGCAAATGTTCTTTTCTGGAACATAAACTCAGAATCATTTGCTTAAATCAAAACAGAATAGAAGTTCTTCCCTATAGCCTGATAGTCCTGATCATTTTTTATCACTGAAGCAGATTAATTATATATGTACTACACTTTGTGATGCTACAAAGTAATTTATTTAATTGGTTTTAAGAATAAGTTCCTTGGTGAAACAATGGACTTTGAGACAGCACAGTAATTTCCAATGGGTGTTCTCAGTTACTCTGAATCCTGCAATTCAGCCACTTGCTGTCTTCTAAAAAAATCTTTACAACAAATGCATTGGCTGCTGAGGTCTGATCCTGTAAATGATGTAACTTTTAACACTTGCTCAGCGTGAAGAACACTAAGAGCTGAAAGGGAATAATGAATATATACTTCACACCCAGCTTGGCACACTGTGAAAATTATCATATACTGGTCACATCTCAAAATGCGAAAAATATTCTAACTACCACATGGTATTATTTTTTCAACAGTATTAGAATAAAACAAGATTTCAAAGTTTCCTAAAAAAACAAGAAAGCAGCAATCTTAAGAATTTTTCTGAAAATATTTGGACTGTTTACTTTGAGTGTACTCAGAAAAGAGTTGTCTTCTCTCTCTTTTCTAAAATTCAGAATACTTTTAACTTGGCTTGCATCAATTTGGGCTCAAAAATGAAACATCAAAGTCTGGAGTACCACTAACCATGTAAAGTAAAAATGTATTTCCAACTAAGCAGTTGGAAACTGAGTGAAGGAATTTGGATATTAAACACATACTCGAGAATTATAAAGTGTACAGGGAGGGAGGACATTACTAAAGAATTTTGCAAAAAATATTGCTACAGTAGCATTAGGAATTAACAGTGCATCAAAGATTTAAAGTTTCCAAGTTAATACAAACTGATCCAAGCCACAATGAACCACAGGATAATCACTTAAACAAAAAATTAACTGCATTCTATTTTACAGAAGTTAGACCTGGAATTTACCTGAATACCATTAATATTATTCAAATAGATTCCTTCTACTCTGGCATGACTCAGGTCACAAAGAACTGGTGGCATTGGTGGGTAATCAAAACACAGTATTATCGTGTGCATTTGACTTTTTTTGAACATTTGCAATCAAATACTCAAATTTGAAAGAGATTTTACATGTGAGAACTCAGTATCACTGCTGCATGAAGTATTTTATTTGTTGTTCGGGATTTTTTTGTGGAAACTGTATATAAAAGACCTTGGGGACTACAGGTCATGGAATTCATGTTAAACAGAAAGCTGCCCAACATCACTGTCAAAATACCTCTAAAAACGCAGTTCATAGACAAAATAATGCATTTTACATTCAGATATTTCCTCTCCCAAAAGCAAAGGAATCTCAGAAGAAAAAAAAATAAATCAGTAGTGAAGGCCACATACTTTTTGCATTTGATGAGCTGAAATGCAAAAAAAACAATTAAAGCATCTTGTAAGAGAAAAACAAAACAAAACACAGAACTTCTGGAAAGTGATGATTTAGTTGATGGAGTGGTCAGCATGGAAACTGTTGGGAATGCTACAGCAGAATTGACCACAAGTACAAGGGAATATGAACAGGAACATAGTACAGGCACAAACTAGAAAACTGTAACTTGCCAACTTGTAAACAAGAAAAAGCATTTCACAGATTAAAAGTTCTAGGGAAGTAAACTTCTTTAAATTACTTTGTCAGTTCAACCCTGATTTAAAAAAGTATGGCTAGCAAAAATACATAAGCCTCAGCATATTTATAAGTCTTGATCAGAGCAGCCATGAGCCTTTGATAAACGGCTGGAAACGAACACCCTTCTACTAAGGATGAAAGAAAAATATTCCATTCTCTTCTTCCTCTCATTCCCCAATCCACACATGTATCTGTAGAATTATTCACATGCTCCAAGAAAATCTTGATGCTGCTATAGGTTGAGACGTGGAGAGACGGGTGGAGGAAAACAGACAAACTCTCTTAAAATACTACGGGCCACGTCAACGTTATTCTGGGCAATTTCAAGTGCCCTCTTGACTTCTTCAAAGGAATAGCCCTCTCCCATAAGTTTTGCAATTTTTGCATCCACATTTTCCGTGGAACTGTCAGAGCTGTATGCTTTCCTGTGATGTATTTCTGGTGCAGTTCTCCGAGGAAGTGGTTTAGGGGGCCTGGCTGGTGCTTGTGAACCATCTGTTTCAAATAGAAGAGATAGAAATCAATATAAATTGGCTTAAGGTTTTTTTTAAAGGTAGGTCAAGCCTCATGAAGCAGTTTAAACAATAAAATACTAAAGAAACATAAAGAAATATTTTAGTTAACTGATATATCTCATTTGAAAATTTGGGCAAAAGCTAAAGCACTCAAGAACATCTAAAATAGAAATAATGTAGTAATATACTTGTTTAATAATATGATAGGAACATGCAATTTACAGTCTGGATTATCCAAAGTTGGAAGAAAAAGTAAGTATGATGGAACAACAAACATGGTGAAAATAGCCAGTCAAAATTTTAAAGGCTTTCCACTGTTAAACCCACAGCTCAAAAACTTTTTCTTAGTTTAAAAAAACCCCAACCAACAAAGCCACAAACAAAAAAACCCACTAAACAAAAAACAAACAAGCAAAACCCAACCACAAATTTGATCAGAATTTTATTGAAGACTGTAAGTTTCGCAGAAGAGGAATCCAGACAAATGTGCCCAAGAGAGAAAAATCCTTCACTTATTGGTACATCTTGGAGATTCTGTTCAGTCAATTGCAGTTCATTTTATGCACAACAGCTACACCTAAGTACATAAATAACTGGTTTCTCGAAAAAAACTCTAGTCCAATTATTCTCATGGTGGGAACAGAGCATGATCCTCCCTCTCCAGTCTCCCTTTGGAAATTTCTCCCCTTTCCTTATCTTCTCTGGAAAGGTTACCTTCACAGTTGATGCTGTTGGTTGGGAATCCTGATGTGCTGGTGAAAAAAAGCTAATATTCTAACTTGCTAATCTTTTCAGAGTCAAGAGTTTTGTGCTCAAGTAAACTTGGTACTTTACTGAAACCTCCTTATCCTCGCTGATTCCCCAGTAAGAAGCTTAAATACAAGCAGGCATAGTGCACAAAACACTTTCAAGAGCAAAGTATTAAAAAAATTAAAAAAAGTCTTTAATCCCTCAAAAAGGGTTCTAAAGAGTCTCATCAACAGTGACTTTGATAAAGATAAATTAGAGGAATTTCTGGCTGTGATGCTTCCTGTTTACTTACACTGACATCAATGGCATTTTGCAGTGTTAAGTACTTCAGAGACAGTTTTTCAGGGATGGAAGAAATGTTATATTTCTAGTATTCTTGTTATAACATGCTACCTTATCATAACACTGGATAGAGAGAACTATAATTCAACTGAGTGCATTAAACACTTCAGATGAACGAAAACAGTTCACACTAGGTCATGTCTAATGTTTTTCCATCCATTCAGATGAGTGTTGCTATAAAATTTCATTCCACTTCTTAATTCAGAGAAGATAATAGTACTTTTAGCAAGACGGTGATATTCATATTACAAATGCATGAAAGAAATTTGATTAAAGATTTATAGTAAAGAGTTACAACCTACAGACAGTGAGGGCTATTTTGTATTTGTTTTGATTTTTTTCTCTCTGAAGATGAGAAGACTTATGTAAATGATAGGGATTCTAATAAACACACCTGAAGCAGATCCAAACCTGCTAAGAAGGTGTGGAAGATCCATGAAACACACTGGTCTGAGAAATTAAATATAGCTCAGGAAATGTGGTTAATCACTAAAAACCAAATCAGAAACAAGCTCAAATTTCTCATTTCACTTATTTTAGAAAACTCAAGACTGTAAAAGAAGAATATTCCTTATATTTAAAATAATGGCACATCAAGTTAAAACCAATCAATTTTCTTTCACAATCATTTTAAACTATTTTCATATGTACATTTCATTATAGAATTAATTTCTAGAGTATGAAACAAAATTAATTTACAAACTTTAAATTTTCCCAGGGTTTGAAGCACAGATGAAATTCCTTGTGCATAGATCAGATCCTTCTGTGTGCATGTGTTACATGAGGATATATTTTTCTCTACTCAGTCTAATACAGGCTTAAAACTGAAGTTATTTCTTGTTTAAAACCTTCCTTTGCTGAAGCTTTCAAACAAAGTTTATTAAGCAATCACATCATTTAGAAAGGTCATTTTTAATTCTGTCAGCAGATTTGCAGCATAGGCATTTTATTCTAACTACAGTGACATCTCTCTATAGCACAGATACTTTAAGATGTTCAGCACTCTCTCTCGCAATTCCCATTATTATTTTTTTAAGCGCTGACAGCTCTTTCAATATCTTCACATCCATATAAAATTTTAGCTAAAGCTGGGTATCATACTGGATCCTGAGCTTAAAGATACTAAGCCTAAGCTGCATGTCCATCTGGACACTGAGATAGAGGTATTAAACAGGACTTTCCTTCCCAACTCCCATACTCTCTTGATGTTCCAGCCACCACGGATGTCTAACTAAAAAAATTCAAATAGATTTTCTAATTGTGTAATTCAATTAACAGTTTCTACAGCAAGGAGCTTCCTCTATCGCTCACATTTCTGTAAATCAGCACTAGATTTAACTCTTGGTTAGTATAAAGGCAGACACAGGTCCATTTAATAAATGTTCAAAATGCATGGAAAAAGTAGTGAGGGCTCTGTGGCACAGTGGGAAGAGGCTATTTGTAACGAGGACAACTGTCCACTCCTCTCTGCTGTGAAATGCCCTTCTTTTCTTCCCTTGCTGCTTCTCCTGTACATTCCATGGTCTTTCACAGACTGAGAAGCATCAGAGAAACAGGTGATGGAGGCCCTCTGCTGAACAGCGGCAAGCAGCTACATCCAATCTGACTGGGGTACAGGAACAAAGCATACCGAGGGAACATCTGCACTAACTCAGAGAGCAGGGAGAAAATGAGAAAGGAGTCACTGCACACATCACACCATCAAGCTGTTAGGCATCATCTTCGTATTCTACATTACCATGACACATTATTGCCCCTAATGTTAATTGAAATCCACCCTGAAATAATATTTCTGTGTAAAGGAATTTAAATTTACATGCCAAGTGTTTTAATCAGAGCGTGTGAGTGAACAGGCAGCAGGCAAATATACCTAACTAACCATTCGAATCCATTTCTTACAGAATAGCTAAGTTCAGCAAAATATATCTATCTTAGAGGCCTAATTTTCTTTTTCCTTTCCCTCTTATCATTGGCTGTGCTTAGGTAAAATATGCTAACTATTGGTAATATCACACAATCACAGAATGGTTTGGGTTGGAAAGGACATTAAAGATCATCTAGTTCCAACTCCTCTGACATGGATGTGCAAGAACATCTTCCACTATCCCAAGGCTGCTCTAAGCCCCATCCAACTTGGCCTCGAACACTTCAGGGATGATGCATCCACAACTTCTCTGGACAACCTTTCCTCACCACCTTCACAGTAAAGAATTTCTTTCTAATATGTAATCTAAATCTGCCCTCTCTAGTTTGAAGCCATTCCCCCTTGTCCTATCACTACACGCCCTTGTAAAAAGTCAGCAGCATTCTTGCAGGCTCCCTCCAGGTATTGGAAGGCTGTAATTAAGTCACCATGAAGCCTTCTCTTCTCCAGGCTGAACACTCCCAACTCTCTTAGCCTGTCTTCATAGGAGTGGCGCTCCATCCCTCTAATCATGGCCCTCCTCTGGACTTGCTCCAACAGGTCAATGTACTTCCTGTGCTGGGGATCCCATCACCTCCCTCGACCTGCTGCCCAAGCTGCTTTTGATGCAGCCCAGGATATAATTGACTTTCTGGGCTCTGAGCACACATCGCCAGCTCATGTCCAGCCTCTCATCCACCAGCACCCCCAAGTCTTATCTCCTTCTCTTGCTCTTTCTGTAATAATTTTAAACAGTTGTATATAAAAAGTTTGAGAAACCATGCCTTTGGAGTAGTTAGTTGCATAGCTGAGTACTATTTAAGTGTTCAATACAGGATACCTGGCTGAATTAGAATAAATTTCTCATTACACATTAACAATTCAGTTAAACATCATGACAGCAATCTTAAAAACAGTGAAAGTGAGGCAGAGAAGCTAAAGGACACCCAATGCTACTCTAGGGACTCAGTGGCTAAATTATAATTAGATTTTAGAGTGAACTCCATTTCTTTTTCAGCTAGTTCAAAGAATCGCCTCACAAAAGCACTGAATTGAAGAATTTCCTAAGTGAACTGATTAGTTCAGAATAAATGCAAAAGTTCTGAATGCAGCTACACTCTCTACATTGTCTTTTTAAATCATAGATGAAGGTGAACCAGTTCATCCTGAAGCTCATCAGTTCTATCCTTTGGAATTACTGCCACTGTGAAAACAACTTTCCAATTAAGAGAATGACATGATCTATCACATAGTTTTCATTTAATTGAAATTAAACAGAATATCTTGCTGCACATCGTGCTGACTTAGAATGATATTTATAGCAAAAGTTGACACGTGTTTTAGAAGATGGCCGTGGGAAACATACAGATAGAAAAGTATATATTAAGTGACATCAGAAAGCTCTAAGTTCTTAAGCAGCAAGCAGCCTGCAGTAACTGAGGAAAATTAAAAATTGTTCTACTACAGAATTGCAAGAATTGCAGGAAAACTCCATAGCTTTAAAAGTAGTTACATCATTGTCCTAATTTGTATTATAAGAGAACTTAAAGCACGTTAAATAAATCAGTTTAGCACTGTAAGACAAACAGATCCCTCACAGTGTCACATATAAAACACACACTATAAACCCTTCTTTATTTTCTAACAAAGGGAAACAAAAAGAGAAACACTCTTATATTTGTACAGGTATTCTCTCAAAAGTGATAGCATTTACCAAAGGCATCACACTAATTCTCAATTATGCTATTCATTAAAAAATAAGCCAGCCTGAAGAGCGGTACAGAAATTTCCCATCATTTAAGTTGGAAACGATATTCTTTTTTTCCTGTACCCAGCAGAGTGAAACTATGTATTCCTGAGAAGGAAACATATAATTACTACTAATAAAATTTATCTTTTTTTTTTTCCACTTGGGAACACTGGTGATGGTTATAGCTGAAAGACTAGAGTTCCTTCCTTTCTTTTTGCAGTCTTCAGATACAACTCCCTCTTATGTAGAGAATGATTAATGTTCCAAAACATCACTTCGCTGTTTCTTTTTGTGGTCTCTCCACACAGCAAAACAATGTAGATGGGACAGTCCTTCCCCTTCCCCATGTACCATGCACATCTAAATGAAAGAATATTTGTCTAAAAATTGGTGAAATTACTTTGAAATACAGGTAATTCTGTTATTATTTTAATTAACGTGAGTAGTTTTTCTTTAAATACTATTTGTGTTGCCTGAAAACCATATGGGAAATTTCTTTGGCAGAGGAATTGCTTCTACTGTAGCTGTTCCCTTGAAAAGGAAGACAATTTTAAGTGGGTTTGGTTTTTGTCATTTTATTAAGAAACTTCTTAAAATTTTCTTAGAAATTCAGACAAACACATTAGCAAAAAAGACCAGAAAATAATAATAATTTAGAGAGCGAAGCTACTATTTTTTAAGGAGAAATGAAAGCTGAAAACAAGATGCCTGTGCTCCTTGCAGGACTTCTGATCTCTTGTCAGCATTAAAGGTGGTAGAAAAATCCCTGCCTTTCTCAAAAAATAAGAAACTAGAAGTCACATAAGCCTTCAGTTTGGCAGCTGATAAAATTGATGCTGCAGTATCTACACCAACAGACAACAGGTAGCCCCTTCTACCTGGACTGCAGAACATTAATCTCTGTTATCCTTTGATAATATCATACTTTTGTAGAACAGTATTACCATTGCCATTTGATGCCCAGAATGACAAAAAACTCATTGGACTTTACAGATGAAAGTTATTTGCTTCATAAAGCTGTAATTTTCTACAAGAACAGTTTTTTGCCTTACCTGAAGATGGGGGAAGTTGATCATAGTCTTGAGATGTCCTATTTGTTTTGACATTTTCTCCAGTTACTCTACGAGCAGGTGGCAAAGGAGCATGACCAGTTATTGGATCAAAATGGGGGTCTGTAATACCAGAACAAAAAAAGGTATCTTAGAATAATTAGAATTATTATTTGAGGGATGGCTGATGCAAAGAAGCTAGGATTAAAATAGCCTCCCTTCACAGAGAGGAACCATGAATCCAGAGGTCTCCCTCAACAGCACATGCATATGGAACATATACATCCAAATTAGCATTAGCTTATTACACATATAAGCATGCTTTGAAGTGGCAAACACCAAGAGCACAGCTCAAAGTTGGTCTATCCCACACTGACTGTAGCTCTTCTGTTCACATCCATGAGGTACTTTTCAATTACCCGACACTGACACTGAATTGTGGCTGGCAAAGCATGGGAGAGGTTGCAAGGCCTGAAGTAACACAATCAGAAATATCCCAGCTGTTCAGTTTGGTTAGGGATTCATTACACTTCTATGTTTTGCAGTTCACATAGACTGCAGGGCGGGTTTCCTATTGATACAGTCCCAGACATGGGTAAATATTACGGGGACAGAATTAAAAAAATGAGATAAATATATAGTCCTGGTATACTGCGTCTTCCTTCTCCTTTTTTTTTTTTTTTTGGGCTGCCAAAGATGCAGCTG